>NW_020956016.1:79424-148434 GCF_003031625.1 Empidonax traillii
AAGAAGCAGTGCTCATATGTGGCCAGGTGTCTGATTTTGCATGGATATGCTGCAGCTCAGGACCAAAATTACTCTATGGCAACTTTCATTCAGGTGCCCATTTCTCTTTTTTGAATTCCCACATAGCCCACGTTAATGACATACTTAAGCTTTTAAGAAGCAAAATGAGTGACAAAACTCCTTCTCTTAAGCACAAATACGCATGCGTTCATAAACCACAACAAAGAATTATGGGAGGTATTCCATTGCTAATGTCCACTAAGGATGGCATTATCCATGTCTGCACAAACCTTGTTTTGTGTAGCCAGGTTTCATGTATCGGGTGCATTAGTGCCAGAACAGCTCTTTTCCTGGTCTCTCTAGTTTTCACAAAGATGAATCTGATGATTTTATCTACCCTACAAAAATATCACTTTAGGAATTTATAGTTTTCACTTATTCAAGGTGCTGTGTCAGAGATGAGGGACAGACATGAAAAAAAAAAAAAGACAACAAAGGAAAACTCTCTGGTTAATAACATGGACTAATATTGAGAGGAGATAAACCACATTTCATCACAGTAAGCACTGCTGATTGGCAGATCAAGCCACCTTCTTCCAGATCATCTCACTGTTACAAAAAGAGGAATGGGATAGAACAAACACTAGTAACGCCAGAAGGCTGGATATTAGTAATAGGCAAAGATTAGATGAGACAAGTGATGGATTTGGCTGAGTCCCATGAGGGGGAAGATCAGGATAACTCCCATACTGGGGCTGTGATTAGAGATCTTCTGTTGGAGAAAGGCAGTGCCTGAGACTCCTTACCACATCCCCACTACCAGTGAGCAGATTGGTGTCTACAGGACTCCACTGCAGCATGAAAGGTTGTGTGACATCCTCTGACATTCGTGGTAATCAAGGGTTGATTTAGTTTATTGTATCTTACCAGGCAGCCTTCAGCAGAGCTTTGCCAAGCAATAAAGCCTCAGTTGTTCCCAAAGCCCAACGTAGGAGTTCTGGTGCTTTTAGTGTTGTAAGAAATGTCAGATAAGATCACAATTTGTGAGTGTCTCAGTTTGTTTTGTCTATACCAATATGAAAGATGTCTCAAAAAACCCTGTGTCCTTCTGAGTGGTAAAAAGCTTTCAGGGAGTTATAGCATTTTTCTTCTTACCTCCATTTTTGGTGCAGTGTTTTGGTCATATGCTTGAAAAATAAAAAAAAAAAAAAAATTAAAACCAGGCAGAAGTTCTAGGGAGATGTAATGTCTTGCATTGAACCAGATGACGGTAGCTGGAAAAAGTGGACATGCCTGAGGATACAGTAGTCCTTCACTGCTACAGCAGTGCTATTACTACTGCATTTTCAAAGAAAAAAATCCTTAAAAATAGAGAAAAAAATTAATTACTTTTACCTATATTCCACTTGAATGTCTCAGAACAAATAGCCCAGTAACAAAATTTGAACTTAGGTATCATGGTAGATAATGAAATTTTCTTTTCTCTAATGAGAAGTTAACAGACTATGAGAAAGAAAAATACTAAGAACACCTTTTCTGCCATAAGCCAGGCTTGCCTGCAGGACAGCAAGCACTTCTGAGTGCATTTTGGGAGTGGTTTGGAATGGAGTGGTTTGGAATTGACTTGCTTCTTCCGCATAATATCTGTCGTGCTTTGGGAAGAGTATGTGTCTGGCTTCAAGGTGAACTAACATCCCACTCATGGCTGTCTTTCTTGAATGCCATTTATACTGTACAGTGCAGGTCTGGGGACTTAATGTTTATTAATGTGGTTGGTACAGTCAGTGAGCTGATAAGAGAAAGGTGGTCCAAATGATAGGAGTTAATATGCCTGAATAGGTAGAAGAAGAGAGCACAAATTATGATAAGCACTGGTCCTTTTTTCTCCTGGATTATGATGAATGAGGTGTGTATAGAGATATTTGAAGAAGCACAGCGAAGACACTCAACAGATGTTTATCTCTGAGTCATGGAGTAATAAAGTAGAATAGACATGAAGTGAGTGCTTAGCAAATCCTCTGGGCACAGAATCAAATACACCTGCATTGCTTCTGACAAACTTCTGATTTTTCCTTAGGCACCTTCAATGATGGCATCTTCCCAACCATCCCAGGCAATCTGTTCCGATTTTCCTGCATGTTCCTTGCTGAAATTTAAGTCTGTTACATCTTGTCATTTCTGCAGTAGATGTAGATAGCTGTTTGTAGCCGTCTTTTTTCACTAATCTGACCTAAATTGCATCCTGGTTCCCTCCCCCCCCCCTTCTCTCAGGTGGAACAGCTAATACACATTTCCTCATAGGTCATTTTTTCTACACACCTGATCATTTGCATTGCTCCCACCTGGCACCCAAAACTGGATGCAGTAAGACCACTGGCTAAGGGTGTGGGAAATTTCAACCTCCACAGAACTGAGTGTAATGGGAAGGATTAGAAGATTAAATGTAAAGACGTGGGATGAAGGTGCCCCTTTGAAAGCAGACTGAATGCGTTAGGTGTCGTTGGCTCTACATGCATCCAAATTTGAAGCATATATGTGAAAGAATTAGAAGTAGATGGGGAAGACTTCAAGTAGATTATGTTTCATGTTTTGGCGAAGGGGGAGTGAGAGAATATCTGTTAAGAGCAGATTAATCATACTTGAAGTGTTAAGAAAACCATTTCTTTGCAGTAGAGCTTGTGATGTCTACCAGAAAAGAGGAGACTTGCGAGGTCAAAAAGGCAAAGAAATGCTTGCAGTGCTGAGATATGAGATGATGAAGATATAAAGTATAGATTTATATGTATGGATGAAGAAATATCAATGAATGTAGAGCTAAGTAAGGAGTAGCTTAGAAAAATTTAATGAAATGCATCCTGTCTGGATTGCCTAAAGGCATTCACATTGCTTATCTGCCTTTTCTGCATTCTTTTCTCCATCAGTCCCGTTATCTTCACTCTCACTACAAAGAAATTCTGAACAAATTTGCCAAGGAAATATGAGTCCCTGGAAGTTTATGAAAATCAGTGGCTAGATAGAGTGGTCCCAGGGGAATATCCCTCAGTGCTGGTTTTGGTTTATTTGCAGCAGTGGGCTAGGAGGTGGTAGAACCATAATGGCTGCAGATGGGATTTGCGTTTAATTAGAGAGCTGGGATAGATCTGTCTCTCTTAGGACGGGCTCTCCCATGCTCTGGGAATGCCTGTCTTCCCATTGCTTACAGAGTGTGTGTGGATGAGTAGTTCAGGCCAAACCCTTGCCTTTCAGCAGAGACCAAGTGAGATGAAGTCCAGCTCAGAGTCTCACAAGAGTCACAACAAGTAAAAAAGCTCTGAGGGAGCAGCTGGTGGCAGGGTGGCTGAGTAGCCTTGCTGTGGGAAAAGGAGGGCAAAAAGGTTGGAACTGGAGGAAAGTGCGAAAAAAAAACAACCAAGGAAAGTGAAGAGAGCACAGATGACAGCTGAAGGAAAAACGTTTCATTCTGGTGAACTGGAGAGAAGTTGCAAGCTGAAAAAGGCCCCATTCACAGAGACGAAACCTTCAGAAACACACATTGTTTCTCTCCAGGTGTTCTCACTAGTGACCAATTTCCCAGAATGACTTCTCCAGCCCAAACTTTCTACCTGCTGAGGTTTGTTTGCAAACAAGGTGGTACATTATTTACAGTGCTTCTGAATTACATTTAACTGGGTTTTCTTCCATACCACTGCATGTTAGTAGCAGTGGTGCCAAGTTCTGTAAAATACTTGCTAGCTAGCACAATTGAGCAGCCACCCACACTGGAAAGCCTGCAAACATTTCAGTAAACATGGGAAGGTGTTGGCAGTCCTCTTTTAAAAGAAGTCTCAAAATGATCTCCTGCTTCTCTAAGGAGACAGTGTACCAAATATGTACACAGGTATACATTATGTGTGAGGGGTGTTCAGTCAAGACTTTGACAGTTGGACTTTTAGAATTTAATTTCTGATTTTGGAAGGGTCTTTTCATTCTTTAACTAAACCCCTGGGAGCTCTGAACAGAAAGGCTTTATATTAGGATGGAAAAGATCAGTTTGAAGAAGTAAGAGTTAGACTAGATGCAAGCCAGTTCTTGAGCTATATTCTGTATTTAAAAGGGCCTGCTTCCCATCTCCTGACTCCTTATTAGTGTATTGACTTCAACCAAATGACACTTGGTTGGACATTTGTTGGACATAACACAAGCTCCAGGTCATGAGAGCTGAAGTGGTAGCATCTGAGGCAAATGTCCTAGAGTAAGTCATTCACACAGATAGGGATGGAGATTTCAGGAAAGTTTGAAGCCATGTTAGACAATATTAGAGCTCAAAAGGAAAAAGAGAGATCCTCAGAATCAGCTGCAGTTTTGGTAGTTGGATCTTTGTTGCAAATAAGCATTTCAAATGCGACAAATTAATTTCTGTACCTGTTTTCATTTATTAACTTTCAGCCTCAGTACGCCAAAGTCACCTCTTAGATATGTTGGAAGGCAAAATTTGAAGAAACTCTAATGGAGACAGAGATTGCTGGATGAACACTGGTGTCCAGATCCTGCTCTAACAACTGCTCTGCCTGCATTAGTTACTTTAATGCCGATGGACTCACTCCTATAAATAAAAAGATAAAAATCTGTTCCTGATTATCTTCTTCCTGCACTTTTAATCCTCCATCTTTATTAATTTTTAAATCATTTGCTTCAAAACAAATGAAAGAGACTTCCTGAATGGAAGCAGTTTTTTTGTTTTACTGTGCTACAGACAAGGCAGAAGCAGCAGGAAATTATTAAATATTGTTAAGTCATTACAGGGCTCTGGTGGAATAATGCTGGTGTTAAGCTTTGGAAGACTTAGAATGTACTTTTTTTCAGTGGGATCTTTTAGGGAGAAAACGGCCACATTTATAAAATTCATTTAATGTTTTGGAGAAGAAAATTGTTCTTGAAAAGTAGTTAGTCTGGGATTGTTAGCATAATGTGATATTACATGTAGCATCTATTGTTTTTCTAGAAGACAATGACAAATTTCTCCAAGTACCAGGCTAATAACTCATAAACATAAAGAATTGCAAAATGCAATATGCACAAATAATCAGTTGACTCCTAAAGCATCTAGTTATCTAGCTCCTTGCAGAAGAACCCAATCTGTTATTGTGACAGTAGGCAATAGAAATTGTTTATCATTAAAAAAAAAAAGCCCACCTCAACCCATCTCAAATTCAGACTGTGCTTATTTAACGAACTCCCTATCTGGATTCCTCTTGATTTTTAGAAGTTGAGCTTATTTCAGAATTTTCAGCTTAGTGTGGGAGGTTAGCTGAAATCCTCTGTAAAAGCCCTTTAATTTTACGTGAAGTACATGAGGAACATTGCTCTGCCTGACAGCATCAGTCACATATGAGGCAGAAAAAGGTACGCGGAGGAAGCTGCCCTGCTGCATTGCTCATCAGGGTAAATAAGGGTCATTCATCCAAGTTGGAAGAATCATGACTATTTTAGCTGCCTAAAGGTCATATAGTCTATCAAAACATTACAATGAAGAGGCTAAATATAGGTAGGAAAGGGTTCGGAACCCTTGGCAGAAATTATTATCAATGCCTGTTTCAAATTGGATGAGTGCAGGGATTCAGATCCCAGCATCTCTGGTGACAATACAGAACAGCGTAGGAAAGTTGAACCATGAGGGCTGGTTGAAAGGAAACCTTGCCTTACAGATTTTCCTTACAGAAGTGCCACAGCGTTTTGGTGACAGGTTGTCATGACAGTCCTAGAGCCACTGAGTGCAGGAGGGTTTCTTCTGAGGAATATCATTGGATGCTGTTGGAGATTTAACATTGATAACAGCACTGGAAAAGAAGTGTAATAGGAAGCAGACCATCATAATGTTCTTCCTCCCCTCACTTTTTTGCCTTTTTCTGTATTGTTATATTTAGAACAGTTTCAAACTTGACCTGCCTCTTCCTTCAGGAAGGCATTGAACAAGCCATCTGAAGAGAGCTGTTGTTTGTCTCTGTTGTAAGCCCCTCTGAGACTCGAATGTGACATTGGCTTGTATAAATCAGACAGCAGTGAAGTAGTGATCACTTGATTTCTGTTTCAATCAGGCTATGCAATTGCTTTTTAGTCTTGACAGTTTCCTGAAATTTAACCTTATGAAACATCGATTAAGAGATTCTGCGTGAGTTTTCAATATTTTAGGACTGACCTTCAGTTGGCTTTCATACCTAATGTTGCTGAACCATGTCCTCAAACATAACCTGGCTTTAGCACACGCTTGTGGAGCTTCATCTGACCTCTGACTATCACCCTCTAAGTCCTTAGCAGCCCCTAACACTTGGGTTTGTATGTAAAACCATGCAGCACGTCAGTGCATGAAGTACAGCAAGTTCTGCCTCTGCCACCCCTGAGCAGTGTTGCTGCCAGCTGGAGTAGTCATAGAGCTGGCAGCGGTCTCCTGCCTTGATACAACACTAGGTACGCCTCCAAATCCCATGATCAAATATGGTGGTTGTTCAGAAATAACTGCAGTTATTATCCCTGTCTGATAAGATGGTGCTTGTTGTGCAAAACAGTAGACATTGCTATGTCGGGAAGCAACGTGAGCTCCTTCAGCACACTCTAGAACAGATGAAATGGACTTTTGGCTCTGAAACCTTCTCGTAGCATTGTTAGAAATTGTTAGAAATCATAGTTACTCTTAGTGTTGCTTTTCTAGAGCTTGGGGAAAATACCCATCTTGCTGGAAAACATCACATTAATCCTCTCTCCAGCTACTAGTTTGGCCTGTGGCCAGTAATCTTTCTCACTATTTACTCACAAACAAAAGTTACCCATCCCTTACTTTTATTTGTAGCTGAATAACAAGACTTTTCTCTCAGATGCCCACGTTATTAACTGGTCTCTGACTATTGTGAATTTGAGCTCAGCATGAAAAAACCCTGCTTTCAAGTCTATTTAAAAGACCATATTTTCCCTGGGAAGTGAAGGAGATGAAGTGGAAGATGGTGAACTTGCAGTCATACTTCTTCTGCACATCCACAAGAATGAACCTTTGGCACAGGTATACTTACATATGCCCACGGCTTTCCTGCATCAAATCACTTCTTGTACTGCAACACTCTCCTGGGAAAAAAAATGGGCTTATCAATATGAAATGGGTACCTCTCATATTCTGGCCCATACCATCCCATCATTACTGTTTCTATTCCCATCAGAGAGTAAACTCCAGTCTTGGAATCAAACTGTGGAGTTCTGACTCAGGCAATATTTCTTGTTGTTTCTATTATTTTTAAATAATAATAAAATAATGCATCATTATTTATGTATTGTCTGATTTGTGTTTAGAGCATGAATATGAATCTGTAGGTCTCTTAAATGCAGAATAAGCAGAGTTGTGAGCCTTGATAAGTTTTATATCCTGATTTAACTGTATCTAAGTCCCTTTCTAAAGGGACTTATAGGAAAAGAGATGAGACAGAAAGCTGTGAGAGGATTGCTCAACTGGAGAAAGTTTGAGTAATTTCTTTTAATTTTATCCTTGTAGAAGAAGCCACCAAAGCATGTTACTTTGTGTTAAAATATTAAAAAATAATGTGATTAAAATTTCCATTTATAATATATGGTAGGTTATATTATAAATTGTCTGAGAAAATGAAGACTAATGACCTGGTTTCTTTATATTACTAGCTTAAGGAATAAGGTGCTTTGCATCAAAGCTCTGTTACTGCGTTTATGCAAGGTTAAAAAGTAAGAAGTCTCATTAACAGTACCAGTTTCAGAGTCAACTGGATTATCTTACCATCATTGGCACAGGATTTCAGTGTTTACATTTTGGATGTTCCATATCCATCCTTGGATTGTATAAGCAGTAGTATAGCATTTATTTGCTCTACTCTGTTGAATGGGTTGCTTACATTTTTCATTTAGGAAAAGGTTTTAATCATTTATCTGCACCTGCCCATATTTGTTTTGTTTAATGCCACCAGTGACAGCTTTGACAGCTTGTTCTATATTCTTGGTTTCCAGTGAGCTCCAGCAATGCTGTAGCCCAGTTTCAGAAACAACCTCTAAGTATAAAGATGGATCAGTTTTTATTTCTTGGTTTATACCCCGTAAAGGGCCTTGCAGTATTTCAACTGAGTCATTGTTCTTCACAGTGAATCCTGGATTGGGTATATTTGAGTTCTTGGAAGGAGGTCATCTACCTTTAGTCACTATATTTCTCTATTTGATTTTTTCCTGTTCTCATGCACTGTTATTACCTCATCTTTTATCATCTTTATGAATGTTCAGAGTGGCCTGTCTTAATGTTTTCATAAGAAAGCATTGCCTTTCAGTAAATGGCTATGCCACTATAAAGCATTTGAGCAAACACTCGATTGATGCATGGACCAAATATCATACGACCACTACCTTGACTTCCCTAACCTGAGAAGCCCGCTGTCCTGAAGAGGCCCATTGAGGATTGGAACTGAACCTGTGTTTCTTGCCTCATTGTTGTGGTTTGCTTTCTATTGTCTAGGCAGCCTGTGTTTTCTGGTTACTTCTTCCTAGGCAGTGGCATCCATATACCAGATGTCCTCTTTCTGCCATGACATTAAGCAGCTGCTCTGCCCATCTTCACGGCCACACAACAGATTTGATCAACGTCAACCACACAATGGTAGAGCGAGAACAAACTTCCTAACCTTGATACCCTTTCTAAATTCTTCAAAGAAAAGTCTTTTAAAAATAATTTAGTCAAACGAAGAAAACTAACCCCATGCTCTTTATACCTCTAATAGCAACAGTAGAATTATACTAGCCAACCATTTTTGTCCTAAATATATGTTGTATGTTGCCCTAAAGTCACTGTTAAAATCTGCTACCTTTAAGCAGAAACTTCAAAAACTAGCTTCAGTGCTAGGTTTAGTATCACTTAGGCTTCTCTTTGTGAGAAGCCAAGCGATGGTTTTCAGTTTCTTCAGCCAACAAGCTGAAGGGCAAGGCTGAAACTGAGTTCCACTGGCAAAATCCTGGGTGTCATTGCTCATTTATCTCATTTGAGGAAAGAACCTCAAAGCACTGCAGCGCCTCCCCCATGTGCCATCCCTTTGGGAGGGAAATAATTAAGCTGAGAAATTAGACTAAAATAAGATTCCCTTAAGCGTAATTTAACCTCAAGTTGTTGCCAGGAATGTGACAAGGAAATGGTAAGCATAGGCTGATGTATATTTTTAATTCTTCTTAGACTGTCTTCTAATCTTGTAAAGAAAATGGTTATTCACCATTTGTTTTTGCCTTTTGATCTCTGGGGATTTTTCCATTTTTTGTTGTTCCCACTCTTTCGTTTGCAGTAGCAGCACTGGCTAATCAAGATGAAGTTGTCAGAGTGCTGCATTTTGGTATTAACCCTCACAACTCGTGGTGAACTCCAGCCCGCAAAAGCATCAATGCTCATGCACAGGGCCAATTTCTGTTACCATTTGGTCTTAGTGTAGGTTTATTAACTTAAAGCATGGGCTTAAACTCCTCTGAAACTAAGAAGACACACACACGTTGAAACGCTTTGCTAAGCCAGAGCAGCCTAATGAACTGGGTGCTGTTTACAGACGGTTGGAACAGACTGTGCCTGGCTATTGAGCATCACAGAAGGAGATATGCACAGACGTAAATCCATCTGCAGGATTTGGAGGATGATTAAACATTGTCTTCCCATAATGAGCCAGCCTTGTACTTAATGATCATGGTGGTGAAAACAAACCTAACACACCATTTCATCTGTTAATTTTGCACAGCTCACTGTAATTGATTTTATGACCCTGTCATGTCTGACAAAAAAATTATGTCCAAAATGCAAATTTACAAACAGAAAATGTGAATAAGACGGATGCAAAGAAGCAATTGGTGTAAAAATGTTTTTAGAGGTGACAGATTCTATGATGGGATCCAAAGAGGTAAGATAGCGTGTGGCACCTGAAACATATTTTATCTTATGGGTTGCTGAAAGGCACATACATTTCCTCTTTGTGAGAGAAAGTTGGCTGAAAGTTCTCTACTGAACGTCATGGTTTTCATTATTATTCCTAATTATGCTATTTATCTGATGACCTAATCAAACAGAAAAAGTAAATCATACCTTTGACTTTTAGCAAAGTCATAAAGTGTCTGACTGTCCTTGAATTTAGTATTTTCTAATTGCCAGTTGTTCCCCAAAATAATTATATTGTAGATTTATTTTTATAGCCTGAAGTTCTGTTCTAGGACAATTTCACCTTTTGAATTTGATGTAGATCTTTTAGGAGAATTTTTAAGAAGACTGGTTATTGTTGAATTATAAAAGATTTCATAAGATACAGTGGACTGTTTTATTCTCTGATGCAATCCTGAGAAGATAAAGAATTTATAGAACAGACTTACTTGATTTAGGATGTTTGAATACTAACATACTGGAGTATCTGGGATGACCTTGTTTCTTTGAATATTTAGAAGAAGAATGTTGTAAGTAACATTAGTAGTATATATTAGATAACTGCATTTCTTAGATGGCAGTATCCATGGGCCATGAAGGTTGCCTTGAGTGAAAGAGAATTTATAGGTCTCTGTCCTTTTCACAGATTGCATATGTTAAATGCTACACCAGTCTGAAGTTTTAGTAAATGAACTCATTGGTTATTCAATGTTTTGGGGTACATTTCCAGAGTTCCTAGTAGTGCTCTGATTTGTTTTGGTAAGATATTTCATGATATCCAGGAAACACTTTTTTTCTTACAGGAGGCTCTGATCTCTTCAGATAGCAAAAAGTTTGCTCTGCTCTATTAAGAAGTAGCTGCCTCCTTTTTCTGGGCCTGGGGGTTGGGTAATATTCAGTAACTTTTTGTATTATATGTCCCAAATTTTTTAATCAGTTATCTAGCTTAGATTTGTGTAGTGAAACACCAACTCTTAGAGCAGGATATCACAAGCATTACCCAGAGGGGACTAAACGCCCTATGAACTGGAAGTTCCTCTCTGGTCTCCCTGCAGCAATGCAGGACTGAGCCCTGGGAGCAAGAGAGTGGGCAGGTGAGGATGGTGGTGTTGGTTGGCTTTGGTAGCCAGTATGTCCCACCAGCAGCCTCACTGGTTCTTGTTGCTCAACCTACTGGAACTCTACACAGTACAGCAAGAGGTAGTTAGAGGACTAGCATGACCATCACCTTCCAACAACGTGTAACATATTTTCTTATAAATTTAATGAAAAATGAAGCTTTTTCCAGGTTTTAGCAGTACTTCCATCAAACCCAAAAATTTGCTTCAGAAAAGTGTCAGCTGAGAAATCTATCCCAAAAGGAGCCTGAGCAAGCTACTGTGCCCAAATCCTAATCTATCTCCACGTGATTAAACAGAGCAGTATATGTTTCTCTGCTGTGAGAGTAGTGAGGCAATGGAACAGGTTGCCCATAGAAGTTGTGAATGCCCCATTCCTGGAAGGGTTCAAGGCTGGGTTGGATGTGGCTTTGAGCAACCTGGTCTAGTGGAAGGTGTCCCTGCCCACGGCAGAGGACTTGGAACTAGATGATCTTCAGGGTTGCTTCCAACCCAAAGCATTCTGTGATTTTGTGATTCTATGTTACTTTTGGTCAGAAGAGAGCAAGGCAATGATTCCTCAGGGTATGTACTTGTAAGAAAGGGAGCTGTATTATTTGTCTTGTAATCCTTTGGAACACACAAAGACAATTTCTGAGGAAAATTACTGAGACTAGTTTTGATCCCTGTGTCCTTGTCCAGTAAAATTAGGTAACATAAGGGAAAAAAAAAACCAACCCACAAACAAGCAACAACCAAACTCCTGCAACAGAGGAAGTGATAATTTCTGAATTGTTTAAAACGATGCATTTACTAGTAAGCTTCATGAGAAATGAACTAATGTAGAAGATGCCTGGAGCTTTTTATCAGATAACCTTGGAAAGAGTTTGGCAAAAAAGGATTGCTAATCTGAAGCATGAAATCTGAAAAGAAACCTTATGGCTTTAGTATGAATAATTAGGATCCAGGTCCCTAATTATTAACACTTTATTAGCATATGTAGATTTTAACCCAAGAAGTGGGAAGAAGAGCTATGTGAAGGATTGGTGTGTATAATCACATAATTCAAAAATGCACACGCTCCAGTAGAATATAGTGAATAAGTATAAGAATAGAAACATTAGGAGTTCACTTTGAATTTTTCAGCAGTGGAGTTCAAAGTGCACTATTTCTTGGTTCTAGCTAATTAGGTCTTGAAAGCTTCTTGTAATTAGGAAGGGGAAGACAAAAGGATTAGGAATCCAAGTTTGAACAAAAGACCTGTAGTTCATATGTTTCTGCAGAGATCAGGGCAGAATTGCACAGACATATTGACAGTGGAAGACCTGACCCGAAGTTAGCCATTACTTCTGCCAGATATTTTTATTCCAGCGTTTGAGAACATGCTGACCATCTTCATCATGCACCTGATATTGACTAGTTCTTGCATCAGGACTTGTTCTGAGTATTTTGAAATGAGAAGGAAGTTTGCGTAACTGTTAATCTGCTAGATCTGTCTGTGTGTACTGCAAGATAGCCATTCAATTCATCCTTAGGCAGAAGCACTTGATACTCAGCCTTGTGGCCAGGTGAACCTAAGCATTTCCTTTGATTTTCAGTATGTCTTTGCACATTAAGTTATAGGACAGCAGAATGCAGCAGGAGGTAATAATAATCAGTATTATCATAATCTCGCAAGCAGGGAAGATACAACAAAGCGCTTGGATGAGAACTGGACCACTGCCCACCTGACTTCCATCAAACCATTTTATTTTCTGATCCTGCATGCTCTCAGTGAAATAAGAGCAATGATTCTGAAATGCTTTGTAAAGTAGTTTAAAAGACAGTCTGAAGTGTACTCTAAAATGTAGAATAGCTTTTTCAGTATATGACACTACAGCAGACATGGGGAGAGGATGCTTGTCTTTCCTAAGATTGAAATTGCTTCAGACTTGAGGTTCTTTGCTTACTTCTGCTAAAACTAGGTTTTAAAGTTAAATATTGTATTAGATGTCCCACTCAGTGCATAGACACATTCATAAAATATTTTCATGCACATCCTCATCCTTAGTGTTATGTAGAATAAAATGGTATTTTTTCAACTCTGTTGGAATAACCTGTTTCAGTTCCTTCTCCTCCTTTAAAAGCTCATACTCCATTCTACATGGCATTAATTTTAAAGCCCTAGGTACTCAGTTCATCTCTTACACACACCCTAAATAGATGAAAGGAAAGTTGTAGCAATTGGGACTGTGTATTTCCTTGGTGTGGTCTCATCAGCAATCTCCTCCTGAAGTTTAGTGCTCAGTGATCTTAAATGTCATAATGATGGCATGAGAAAGATAAGGCCAGTGGGTTGGGGTCTGAGCAGACTAAGGGTCATTTGGGGATTGCATTGGGCAGGAAAATGTTCCCAGTGGGATATTGAAATTTGGGTTCTTCCTTGGTGAATGATATGTGGGATTCTAAGTTTCCTTCCTCATTTAATTTTAATTGAAATACATCTGGAGGCAGATGCTGAAATAAAAGCATAGCTGGGACACCCTGAGAGTAGTGAAAGGGAGCTTGACAAACTCATTCCCCTGCTAATCATGCTCCCAGGATAACCAGGACTTGCCATCATGTCATCCCTTTTTAAAGGTTAACGTGAGCCCCATCATGTGCAGGCAGAGAAGGAGTGGGCATAAGTTGCCAGAATTGCATGCTTAAAATAAGTAGACAGTATCAAGAATGCGTCACTGTACCAGGATCATTTGAACCCATCTGATTTTATTACACACGCAGACAGAGCATTAAGGTCAAATCTTCTGCATGGAAATAATCCAAGGGTTTGGGTAAGTATCATATTCTTTAGTCTTTGCAATCTGAAAGAACAAATAAAAAAGCAACTAAAGGGATTACAAATAAATCACACTGGCTTCTTTATCCTAAAGCCCATTTAGCTGGATACATAGTAGTATTCAGAATTGCAGGACTAGTTCCTATTCTTATCTAGCAAACTATTTAACTTGACTGAATCAATGAATTAAAGTTGATTAATTGCCAAAGCTGCTAAGTTTAGCACAAGCCACATTTTACTTCCTCTTTTTTGAGTTGGTTGAAAGCGGATTTTGTAAATCCTA
Organism: Empidonax traillii; assembly: GCF_003031625.1. Lineage (NCBI taxonomy): Eukaryota > Metazoa > Chordata > Aves > Passeriformes > Tyrannidae > Empidonax > Empidonax traillii. Next base: position 93,542 of record NW_020956016.1, read on the forward strand.
CACTGGGATTAATCATGTGTTGTGTTCAAAGACAAAACAGAGCCCTGAAATTACAGATTTGGGGGGAAAAAAGTCTCTTGTGCTCATATATTAAATTTTTTGCTATCTGATATTAGAAATAGTCCACAACTAAATAGGTTTTGCTTCCATCATAAGTAGGGGGCTTTCTTCACCCTTATTTGAAGAGTTTTAAGGTGTTTATGTCTCATTCTAAACCAAGTTATGTCTGGTAACACACGTTGACTGAACTTTCAGGGAATCTGAACAGAAACGTAAAAGAATGAAATCCCTCATGAGAACTCAAATAATCTAAGACAAATAGGACACATATGATGTTGGCATGTGAAATTGTTTAGGATTATGATATTTTGGGGGATAGGTGTGTTTTTGTTTTTTTTTTTTTTTTGGTCAAAGCCTTATTCATCATACTGTCTCTTCTCTCCATTTTCAGGGAGTTATCTGTCTCTCTCTGTACCATGGATTCAGTGAGCCACAGATCCCTCAGAGAGATACTACATCTCCTGAGAAAGGGAGGGGTTTTTTTCCTGTTCATATTATCCTCTAATCAGTCTTCCTTGTTACTTATATTCTAGCCGTTTTATTCATATTCATCCTTCCCTCACTATCCTCATCTCTCCAAAGCACTGTTTGATACTTCCTCAAATTAAAACAACTTTAAAGTAGATGTGATTTTTTTCAGTCAGTGCTATGACCATTCTTCACTGTACAGTTACAAAAGAAATCACGAGTGAAACCCCAAATTTGATGCAACTACTGACTTTTTGAAATAGTTATGTCTTTCATTTGTATTTGTAAACACAGTATATACTGTGTTATATACAAGCACATAAATATGTTCAACTGCATGCACACTGACACATATACCTTTTTATCTCTTTAAACAGGATGGTTAGAGATCACTTTTCTATATAAACTTGCGTATATACACACAACTATACGTGTATGTACGTTAAATGAATTTCAATTTCATAAGGCTGTGAGTAGTACAAGCTTAATGATTTTTCCAGTACAGTGCTAGATGTGATCCAGTAATAATTTAACCAGTGTTAATATACAGTTTTGGAATGCAATATAATGCAGCAACAAAAAGGTTAAGGCAATTGAATGTAATGCGGAGGGGTCATGGGCTAGATTTTGATTTGTAACCCCCAAAACACACAGGTTTAGCATCTTCAGCAATACTGTTTTCTGCACCCAGATGACACTATGGCACAGTCCCTCATCCCAAGAGTCTGCTGGCCACATCAGCAGCCCTCAGTAGCTGGCAGAGAGTCCTAATCCTCTGCTTCCTTTGGCACATTCTCAGATTGATGCATTCCTAGTGTTTTCCCAGGGAACCAGTTGTTTGTTTTACCCCTGAGTTTCTTCTTAGTGGCAAACAACCCTAGGAAGAAGGGATTAAGGCAGGGAATTGAGATTCTCATTGTTATTAGCACTTATCTCCACCAGGGAGATATTATATGGAAACTTTACCCAGTAATTTCTATCCTGTCTTCCTCAGCTGACAGGAATGTTCTAATTAAATACAACTGCCGTTAAACACAACATAGTCACTGCAGAGACTCTGTCAACCTGAAATTACCAGGCAGAAGCAAAAACATATTTGTTGTAAAATTCTGCAAAATCTAAGATAATAAATAAATGGCAAGATAAAAGGATTAAAAGAAATGTGATTAATGACTAATTAATGACTAATGATTAATTAATTTGGTTTGGTTATTCTTGATGTCTGTCTTTTTTGATGGAGAATATCATACATGATAAGTTAAATAAATGCATTGACCTATTTCTTTATTGTCTTGGAACCACAAAGGAGAGCAAAGCAAAACTAAAATAAAGTATTTCTGAAATGGGGGTCAAGAATTATTTGTATTTAAAGCATACTAGTAAAAACAGTCCTGGTAGGAAATGATGGTACATCTCAACATCAAAAATATTCTTGTTTCTTTCCAACCATGAATAAAAAACTCAGAAACAACTCATTTTTTCTGTAATAACTCTTCTTAGTGCATAACTTCCTGAAAAATGATGCTGCTTTTCCTCATATTCCTTTCTCTAGGTATACTCATCCTTCAAGTGCATGTTGACTTATTTTCCTATTTCCTCCTATTGCTTCATCTCTATTTTATAGACAGATATGCTGGCATGATGGTGAGGTTTCAAACATTCAATGGAAGTTTTATTTTTGTTTTATATAAGTAGTTAAATAGGAGGGCTAAAAACAGAGATAAAAACTAACTCTCCAAGTACATTAAAAATTCTATAGGAGTTATACAAATCTCATACTGAAGCCTATAGGAGATTTGTCTCAGATAAGAATTTAAGACTCAATATTTATTTAGTAAGTGATGGCTCATGTCTGGAGAAGAATAACAGAAAAAATAGCTTTGTTTCAAGAAAGAAACAGAATTAGTCTATTTATGACCTGAATGGAAACAAACAAAAAACCAAACCAAACCAAACCAACAACAACAAATAACAGCAACATAAGAAAGTTGTTAGGGAAGCAGGGAGTTCTAGAAGTTCTGTTGGCAACCATATTTGATTATATCTCAGATAAATACATTATTCAAGACTATCTCTGAAGGTCAGAATTAAATCACAGCTGATCCACTCCCAATAGAATTCTAGGGATCAGAATGAAGGATCTTAAAGAAAGGTAAGATTTTCGAAACCACACCATTTGATTTCATCAGTGTTTTGACCTTCCCTGCATCACCTTTTCCCAAGAGTCCTAAACATCTTTGTGGTCCCCTGCAAGGTCAGTACTCCCTTGAGTGTTGTCCCAGGGCGCCGGATGCCTATCCCAGGGACTGGCACAGTGAGTGGCATATGCCCCTGGGACTAGCACTGGATATCCCTATGGAATGACAGAGGAGCCAAGCGGGGACTACTTGTTCCTTTTGCAGTTGTAGCCACATGAGATGGTTCATTAATCTCATAGCAATTAGCACCTCCCCTTTGATAACACTGTGTCTCTGCTCAGGTTGGTAAATATGTCAGGACTGATTTTGCTTTGGGAGATCTGGTGGGATTTCCTGACTCTTCCTCTACCGTGTGGCACTTCTCAGTATGCCACCCAAAGATGGAGGGTGCGAGTAACCCCACAAAAAGGAAACATCCCATCACACAGAACTGCCTGTGAGAGCTCTAAGATCACGTGTGTAAAGCTTGCTTGGGCTGGGTGTTATAAGTATCCTTCAATGTGCTTTTGTGCTAACTGGCAGCAGCCTTGTGACAGCAAAATAGAAATGCTCTCTGCAGTGCACACTCAATATTTGTATGACTTGACCCTGGCCTTTCGTTCTGAGTTTCTTTCACTGTGTTCAAAATAACAAAATAAAAAGAGAGAGCAAGTACTACACACCAGAAACCAATGGACATATAAGTGAGTTCGGTATGAAATATGCTGATAGAAATTTGGAGGTGTTGTATGTCACAGTGACATGCAGCTATAAAACCGCTCAATGGTGCAGCAGAGACAATTTATATCATTAACATTTACAGACTTATTAAGGAGGATCCTTATTCCTGTGCCACTCTGCATCCTCAGTGTTATTAAAGGGCATGTCTGCTTTCTTCATTATTAAGCAAACAAGAATTTTTGCACTCATAACCTGTTCTGTAACCTTTTTATATGGAAGTTCACAGGTTTGTACATCTTTATACATGTATATAGATGTCTTACTGATGTATAATGTTGTATATAGCATATATAATGCTTTGCAAAATAGATGCAGCATTTGTTGTGGTACTATTACATGCATAATATTTATAGGCATTTTGTTTATGTGTTTCATAGAATCGTAGAATTATAGAATGTTAAAGAGTTGGAATGGACCTTAAAGATCATCTAGTCCCAATCCCCCTGTCACAGGCAGACAAACTTCCCATTAACTCACCTTACTCAGAACTCCATCCAACCTGGCTTTCAACACTGTCAGGGTTGGGGCATCCACAACCTCCATGGGCAACCTGTTCCAGTGTCTCACCACCCTCACAGTAAATAATTTATTTCTAATATCTAACCTATATTTCCCCTCTTTGATTTTATACCCATTACTCCTTGTCCTGTCACTACAGTTCCTGATGAAGAGTCCCTCTCAGGCTTCCCTGTATGCCCCCTTCAGATACTGGAATGTTGCTATGAGGTCTCCACGCATCCTTCTCTTCTCCAGGCTAAACAGCCCCAACTTTCTCAGCCTGTCTTCATAGGGGAGATGCTTCAGTCCTCTTATCAGCTTTGTGGTTCTCCTTTGTGCTTGCTCCAAAAGTTCCATGTCCTTCTTTTGTTGGGGACACCAGAACTGTACACAGCACTCCAGGTGGGGTCTCACAAGAGCAAAGTAGAGGGGAAGAATAACCTCCTTTGAACTTCTGGTCCTATTTTTTTTGATGCAGCCCAGTTGGCCCAAATTTGTAATTTGGAAAATTACTTGTAATTTTTCTGAATTATAGGATAGCATCTTCTAATGCTACGTGGACTTAGTAAGTGTACTGTTGTTACCTATAGTCAAGCTACTCTGCCAGAAGATCTACTTAGAGCAAAGATGACCCCTTGCTTTAGAGCAGAAGATGGTGGATGCACAGTGAGACAGTAAACAAGGAACTTCACAAGCCTCTAATCTTACTGGAGCCACAGTTTTCCTCTTCCTTCTGCAATAATCACGTGCCAAAATAAGCTTGAGAAGAATGTAAAAACAATAGAATGCAGAACTCACAGGTCCTAATTAGTGGTTGCAAAAAATGACCTGAGTTCAAAAGAAATTCTGAAAAAATGTAAAACCTTCTTGGGAAAGGTGAGAGCATGACTGTATGCCATTTGCAGTATAAAATGTGTATAAAATATTATCAGCTGTACAAACCAGATGTTATTTGTATATAGCTTCACCATAGAGGTATTTGAAGGAACAAAACTCGTAAATGCAGTTCAGCTGGTTAGAAAAGTGGACAAGAGTTTCTGTTGCAAGAACAACTAGCAGTCAGTAATTAGAATAAAGGATTTTGCTCGCATGGCCTGACGTCTTCCTACTGTCTGTAGCAGAAGGCAGTCCAAGAGCACAGGTTTTTCTGGGTCCCAGGAGGCCTGCAGAGAGCGAGCTGCAAGCCCACAGCTGGAGCTGGCAGCCAGCTGCTGCACTGAGTGAGAGCTATGCTCCAGCTACAGACAAAGTTTGGGAAAATCAGGGAGAAAGACCATCCTGCATCTCCTGTCTTTAATCTCAGCAGCATCCAGTCAGGGGGGGTAGATTTACCATTGGGAAGGAATGTTTGCACCCTTTGGCCTTAGCAACACAGAACACCCTGTGGTTTGCAGCCTGCTGAGGGTGCTGAGCAGCCTCTTCCTCACCCCATCTGTAGTGCAGTCTGGGTAGAAAATAGTCTGAAGGCTATCTGGGAAGGTAAGCTTAAACCCATTCTATCTGCTGGAGTTAGCTGGCATTGTCCCCACAGTTGAGAGGCCAAGAATTACCATGGAAACACTTGCAGCAAACTCTCTTGTCAGAGCAAATACTTCAGTGTTAGTTAACAGAGATTTAAAAGATGCTAATTGAAAGAGCAACATGCTTTGTTACCTTTATGAGGTCACTTACCTAATCTGCCCACTAAATCTGTTTGCTGCACGTGGTGCTCTCTGCTGACCTTAAAAGTTCTTGTAAAAGATGATTGGAGGGTTTAGAAATAACACAAAATACTCTTAGCCATTTTCCCTGACTACATGATAGCTATGAAAAACGGGTGACCATGGCAGTGTTTTTCCATTGGAAGTTGTAATGTAAGATATGCCTAAGAACTGTTCCCGGGCAGGAGACTTACGCCTGCGTGATGTCATCTGCAAGAGAGTCTATCGTGTAACAGCAGTGGGATCATCAGAAAAGGCACTGTGTTGAGATCCTAGCTGCATGGGTCTGTGGTTTTGGTGCTTTCTCTGGTTTAGGATGCAAGCTTGGATGTGTCACTTTATTGCTAGTGTCACTGTCTGTTTCTTGTCTGTATAAATCACAGGCTCTTCTACCTGCCGCTTGTTTTGTTTTGCCCTATAGACAACCTGCGTACATAATCTTCAGCTTTGCCATATTCTCTTTGATCCAATCCCTGCTTTTTTTTTTTTTTTTTTTTTTTTTTTTTTTTTTTTTTTTTTTTTTTTTTTTTTTTTTTTTTTTTTTTTTTTTTTTTAACAACACTCAGTTCTTTTCCATGTGATATTTTAATTCTTACCTAAGGGACATTACCTCCTATTTTGGTGTAATCAGCAATTGTCATTAGCGTACTAGTATGTCTTGTGCAACAATTATTAATGATAATGTTACAAGATCTCTTGTTTTTAATTTGTGGACCATTCTTCTCTCTCTTTCCCCTCCACCCCTCCCCCAGACATATTCCTGATAAACACTTTGGCAGTGTTAGTGCAGCATATGTTTTCACATGAATAATTTAGTAGTTGTACGAAGCCACTATCATCCTGGATATATCATTCTGAATATGCTGAATATACTGGGTACTGATTAGTATGGAAAACAGCACTGTGAGACTGAATTTAACACAGGAAACCTTTCACATGCAAAATGCATTCAGTTTTCACAAAAATATGAATAAATATGCTGCTTATTTTTGAATGACTCCTTTTAAATCATGGTTCTTGTACAACAGTGTAGCAAAACAGGATTTAAATTTACAAGTAGTACAAATAGAAAATTTGCCAAACCATGGTTTTATACAGCTCAAAATCTACATGGAGTTGGATCAAAGTTGCCAAGTACTTTCAGCTTCAAACACGTTTAGGCTGTTGAGTAGGAGTCTTATCTTGACAGAGGGACAGTAATGTCCCTTATGTTTTTTCAGTGTCCAGTGGTTAATGCTGTCAAGCGAAACATGTGAGAGGTGTGTTCAGTGCTGCCTATATTGATTTAAACTATAATTCTCTTGCCTCAATAGAATGCCTTAACCATCAGGGTAAAAAAAAATCCCACTACGTGTTTCCTTGATATTTACAGATTTGAAACACATTTTTGCAAATACTAAAACATCCACTGTCAAGAGTGAGGGAATGGCACAGTGACTAGCCCACTACAAGATGGTGCAGATTGGAACACCTGCAGTCAGACCTGGGTCTGGAGCCTGGAGTTCAGGTCCCAGAAGTGTCCCTATCACTGCCCATTCTGGAAGAAGGAAGCAGTGGTAGAGATGTATCCAGTCCTTCATTTCCTGTTGTTTATTGTATGCCTACCACAGGACAAAACATTTTGTTTCAGATTGAAGAAATGTTGTGATGGAAAAACATTTTGTTAAGAAAGTTGTTTTGTTTTACTTCAGCAGAATAAAATAAAGGGGGAAAAAAGATGTTCGATTTATTCCAGCTGGAACAAAGAAAAGAAATTGCTTTTTTTGCCACTCTGAATCCCAATGTAGATCATGGGTAGGTATTGATGGGACGGTTGAGCTTTTGTCTGTGCTGCTGCTGCTTAACATGGAGCAGAGAAGAACCATTCCCCTTTATGGAGTGATTACCCTGAGGAAGAAAACAATAGAACAACAGCCGCCACCTCTATCCAGGTGCTTGTTCTCCTTCGTGAGTAGCAGGGAAAGGCCAAAGCACAGGTAAAACAGGTAAAGAGGAGCCTGAGCCTCCAGCCCCAGCACAGTCCCTGGCTGGCAGGTTCCCTGGGATACCGCTGCCAGTGATGTAACCAGAGCAACCTGCACTCACATATGGGTGGCTGTGCTGCTCAGTGTGCAGGAAAAGGGCCAGACTCTGTCAACATCTCCTTGGAAAGTCAGTAGCCAAAGCTGCTGCAATCAGTGGCTGCTCCAAGTGCATCAACCACATGCCTTTTGGAATTACTTTTTGAGAATGAAGGAAGCTGAAGCAAAGAGCCCCTGTCCCTATCCCCAGGCCATCCCAGGGTGTTATACAAGTCACTGCCCCCGACTTCACTTGGTTTCCTAACAGCCAGTTTCCCAGCAGGTCGCCAGGCAAGGTTTCAACTCTTCCTCTGACTGTCACTGTGCAGCATTTATTCTGGGGCCCAGGTGATGAGAAATTCCTTGCATGATCAATCTCTTCAACTTCAGTGGGACTGCTTGTCAAGGAGGTATGCCTTGGTAAGCATAGGTCAACCTTGCCCCTAGAGACTATGCGAAGGAAAATACACTAATTAAATCTATGTGGGAGGCCACATTTCCTATTAATGCTAAAGGGATTTTATTTATTATTAAAACTATTGTTTTCATTGTCATTAAAAAAATGACAGTTGTCTTAACATTGCTTGTCCTAGAAAAATTGTCTTTATTTTCTTCCTTGTTGTCTGTCTGGACTTAAAATTATGCCCTCTTCTCTTTAAACTCTAAAAAACCCAGGTTCTGAGCAAAGAAAACAAAAGGAATACTGTGCCTTTCATAAAACAGCAAATGGCAAACAAGAGAAAAACTCCACCACTGCACAGACTTATAAAAAATGAATTGTCAGAGTGATGGAGGAGGGTATTTCCACTCCATCTGATGCTTTTAATTGTAATTCTTATGAATGGTTAACTTTCATACCTGAGTTGTGGCACAGAGCAAGTTATTTTTAGCATCTGTAGCCCAAAGCTACTGTTGCTACTCTACAGTGTCATATACATAGATACACTTTTTTATCCTGCAGTTCCAGGCTCAGGAGGTAAATTAAATGCATTACCTGATACAGCATCTTTAGTAGCAATTAACAAATATTAGACAAATATTAACTGAAAGGAGCCAGGAGGAAGATAAACGTAGCATAATAAATTGCTTCCTCTTGTTCAAAGCCTCTGTAGATGCATAAAACCCAGAAAGAGACTCTTTTTAAAGATGATCTAGAGGAAAGCTCTTTGAGATTTACCTTTCTGCTAAATACACACAAAAGGAACACCATTATTATTTATGTTTTTAAAGAAAAAGGAGGTTTTGCCATTCGCAAATAAGGGTTTAATTTTGTGTGGAAAGAAAAAAAAATCTATTTCTGCTTGCACTGGGGATTTTTACAGTTTTCAGTACAAAGCAGTTGGTTGAAAAAATTAGTCCCTGCTGTAATGAATTAGACAGCTTCTCTGTTCCAGAGTGTGTTTTCATTAGGGTGAACAATGGAGGCTGCTTGGTGGATTGCAACAAGTAGCTTAACATTGAAGGACAAGCTGCATTTATCTGAAGGAAGTTCATGAGTTTATAATGGACAGCAGGGCCTTTGTCTTTGCTAAGAATCTTCCTGTGAAGAGCTCTGTGACTCATAGCCAAATTATAGTTGCTTCCTACTATCATGGCTATTTTAATAGCAAGGTTCACAAAAGGCTTTCTTCAAATGGCACTAGTGGCACTAGTGGGCTTCCACCCTTTTTTTTTTTTCTGTTATAGGAATCAGATTAAATAAATAAGAAGACACATTTTTGGTCCTTTTAAGAATTTCTTGGTGAAAGATTTAAGTTCAAGACATAAGTATAATGTTTAGAATCTCTTACATTATTCTCTGAATTAACCAATGATAGATGCACTAAAAAATCCATTTAATCAAGGATAAAAATCTCACAGATGTGCTGTTGCAGATAAGCACTTAACATATAAAGATTTCCATTGGACACCTTTTAAGTATTTTGAGATCCTTCAATTCAAATGGCCATATACTTTGTGCATGACAACATCCTGTTGGTTGATATTCCAGCACTCAGCTTCCATTACAGAGATTGGAAGCTTTGAAGTGAGTCCAAATAAATAAATAAATGCAAAATGTTAATTCATAGTAGTAGTAAATGTTACCTCACAGTGGCATGGAAGGCCGTATCAGAACTGAGATTCTTTTGTGTTATGCATCCACAAACAGACAAAAATACACTTTGCGCCTAAGGTTGTATAGTTTCTGTTTAATTAACCAACTGTTTTTTCAACCTAATTTGTGCAGTTTCTGGGGCAACCTGACTTACTACTAATAGCTAGCTTCATAAGTTATTTGCCCCAGTTGTTCTTTAATTAAAAGTGAGCTCTGTTTGCCTTGAAGTATACAGAGAGCACGTAGGATGCTTCAGCCTGACTGTTCACTCAGCAGATTGGTAGAAACTTTATTCTTCCAGTCTACTTAGAGGTAAAAGGCATTATTACTAGTATACGTCATTAAGTACATAGGGGTTTTTTCTGTGAGTGGATGGGTTTAGAGTCCAGAGACTCAGGCTGTTTTTAAGTCATACTGGAAGAAAGTGAGCAAGTTGAAATTTCCCAACCTCACTCCTTTTTTGTTTGTTTGTTTTCCCATAGTGATCTACCCTGAAGAGCATAGACTCTTTATTCACTTTATTGTTATCCTAGACTTGGGTACAGCGGGAAGGTTGTGAGGTGAGAAGAATAGGGTTTATTCTGGTTTCAGTCAAATGAACACTGTGAGAAGTGGTTTTCTCCTTTTTCTCCTTTCTAAACTGCTTGGTAGTGACCAAGGGCATTCTTATAGCACAAGGACAAGATGAGAAAACCCAACACCCCACTAGGGAGTTGGTAAATTGCCTCAGATTGAGAATTCATTTCAGGTGAATGATTCAGCCTGGCACTTGAGCATGTAGCTTTGCAGCAGCTTGAGACAGAAGTGTAATCTAATGCTCTGGTCCAAACAGTTTCTTGCAGACTATGCATATGATATTTTCCACTTTGTGCTTGTCCCCTGCATTGAAGTGGATTGTCCTTTTGAGTTGCTTCATGGGATGAACACAGAGGGCCAAGAAAGTCCACAGTGAAATGCAGATCATCTGCACAACTGTCTTGGATGCCAGTGCTAGATATGCCAGAGGGAAAAAAACCTTGATGACTTCTGGAAGTCACAGGATGGTTAGGGTTGGAAGGGACCTTAAAAATCATCTATTTCCAACCCCCCTGCCATGTGCAGGGATACCTTCCACTAGACGAGATTGCTCAAAGCCCCATCCAACCTGGCCTTGACAGCCTTGGCATCCACAACTTCTATGGGCAATCTGTTCCAGTACCTCACCACCCTCACAGTAAAGAATTTCTTCCTAATATCTAAACCTACCCTCAGTTTAAAGCCATTCCACCTTGTCCTATCCCTACATGCCCTTGTAAAAAGTCTCTACATCTTTCTTATAGGCTTTCTTCTGGTACTGGGCTCAACAATCCCAAATCTCTAAGCCTTTCCTCATAGTAGAGATGCTCTATTCCTCTAATTATCTTGGTCCTCCTCTTTCCACTGATGAACAGTGAACCTTGGATACCAAACATAGATGGGTCCTACCAGTGATAGCTTCCTTCTGTTCTGACACTGCAGATGTTCCCATGCTCCTATATCTATGTCTCCAAGGGCAAAAATGAGCTTCTACTTTCTTAACTTCTCAGGTTCAACCTGGCATGGTAGCCAGGTACTCTCACACTACCCTGTGCATCTACTCTACCATTTGTGTTCACTTTCTTGTAATCTCTCTCATTCAGTCTTTCTTTTTCTTGCTTATGAGTCTTTCTAATTCACCACATCTTTTGGGGAAAAACTATGCTCCTTTTCTTTCCGATTCTGTATCTTTTTCACCTACTTGTACTGAAGACTATGAAGATACCTTGTTTTCCTATTAAAAACAACTTTGTGAATAAACCCCAAACTTATATTGCTGCTTACCATGACAATGCTATAGTCTCATATTCCTGATAGTCACTAAGAACAAGAAAAATCAGACTTCAAGCAATGTAGAACTTGTCTTTTCTACATCAGTATCTTTGAAACAAATGTAATTAAACAGCCTACATGCCAGATAAAAGCAGGTAATTTTATGTCCCTAATAATTCTGAATTGGTGCCAACTTAATCAGCTGTTTACTTCCATTGACCTTTTGTCTATCAGGCACCTTGACTGTTTATTAATGGTAATGCTTACCCATCATTTATCATCATGCAGAACTGTAACCTTTTGGAAAGCAGAAGTTAGCATCACTTCACCAGTTTTCAGAATGTGAACAGAATCAACAACAAATCTACATTAAAGTGTCAAGAGAAGAGGCAAACCTGGCTATTTAGCAGAGGCCACTACATAATTTGTGAACTACCTGAACTTCATCTGAGATTCTGCTGAGTTGCCCCATGGTTTTCTCCAAAAGGCAAAAATTTAACTATTTCTGAACACTGGGAAGGAGTCTTTGACAGACACTTTTACACACTAAGACACTTTACATAACTCTTAGACAACAAATGGGGTTGCAATAAAAGATGTGCTCACTTCCACTCAATCACTACTGGATATGAAGGTTTAAAAACATTCATTTAAAAACGTTCATAAAAATATTTATTTTGGGTAGTTCAAATAAATAATTTCTGAATCATGTTAATTTTTATTCATAAGGAAAATCAGTAATGCTCTTCTTAGGTATTCTGGGGCAATGCCTCACCAACAGTTACCCCCTTCTGAGGCTCTTTTGAATCAAGCCCCTTTCAGTTATTAAGGCTCATTCTATCATATTCGTGCACATGCAACTCATAATCTGGAAATTACCTGCACATCACTAACTGCATGTTTAGACTAAAGTATTAGGGTATCTCATTGAATAGTGAAAACCCTATAAATCATTCCATGGACTCACTTCATGGACTTAATAATGCAAACTAGAATAGTACTTCCAGGAGAACAGACCTAGTTTAATCCTTCAGTTTATACAGAAGCCCAGAAATCACTGGCTATTGACTTCAGGGAATCCTGGAGCTTGTTTATTGTAAATTCGCTGATCAGGGGAGATTCTCCCTGGGAGCACAGGAGCCATGCATGGGCACCAATTAAAACAGAAGAGGTTCCCTCTGAACATTGGGAAACACTTTTTCACTGTCAGGCTGACTGAGCACTGGAACAATTTGCCTGAGGAGGTGGTGGAGTCTCTATCCTTGGAGATCTTCAAAAGCTGTCGGGACACAGTTCTGGGCAACCAGCTCTTTGTGGCCCTGATTGAGAAGTGGGGTTGTACCAGAGGTTCAGGGACCGGAGGTCTCTTCCTGTGACTTTCTGATTCAGATACCACCTAGCAGGAGCCACAGCATCGGAATCTGGCCTTCAGTTGTTTTTATGTTGGGGAAAATCATCCCATCTCTTAAAATGTCCTATCAAAAGGCACTTGTGATGAAATACATGGAAACTGCAATAGGGTTGAAATAAGCAATTTTGTTAACAACATTTAGAATGTAACATTTTGAACTCTTAATACAATTTCCTCAGCTTTCCGGAAATACCTGGTTTGACTGAAATTATTATTCTTCAGAGATAATGGAATCTTTGATTTCAGGCACCATTTGAATTATACATCAGGATTCTTTTTTTTTTTAATCTGGTGGAAAAAAAAGCAATTGCATTTTTCTTTTTAGGAGCAATCTGGTATTTCTATCTTCAAAGCTGCTATTTACATATCAACAGCTTTGTTCAGTTCCTCTGTTCTTTGGCCAACTGTGAGACTACAATGAAAGGCAGAGAAAGAGGTGGCAACTCCATCAAGTCAGATCAAAAGAGTCAGAAAAGGAGTAAACAGGACTATTAGGAGGAATAAGCAATGATGGTAAAAGAGCAAAATTGCGTATTTTTGTGTTTTATTTACTTTATTTCACATTTCTTTGCTAATTGTAAAATCTTGTCACAAGTCTGGAAATAGTTTTTCCTCTTTAACCACGTCGGTACCTTTTCATCTGGCAAATACACCATTGGGTTTATTTTACCCTCCTATGTATTGAATGACAATAAAATAAAGATATTTGTTATTGGGGTTTTTTTGTGTAGAAACAACACTTCCTGTATGTTTTTCTCCTAAAAACCTTTTGTTGCCCCATGATAGTATCATGGGTAATAGTGGCATTTCTAGTAAACTAATTAAGTAAAAATAAGGTATGTCATGATTTGCTTGCAGCCAGTCATGTACCGGAATAGAAATTGGCTCTGCCTTGATATCACTTTAAGAATGTTGAACCAGGTTCAGACAATAATTAGGATAAAAGAAAAAAGAAAGAAAACACTAAAAAGTGGAAGACAGTGATTTAAAGAAGAGAATAGAGGCATGCCCATTGTTTTAAAGGGCATGTCATTAGACACCAGTGCACAGTTCTGGTACTTCCATGACAAAACAAAGTGCCCTTTTCCACACCTGTGGCTAAACATCTTAAGACACTTACTGGATTTAGAAGTACACCTCTCTTGGTAATGAAACCAAGGAAAGAATTTGTAGCATTGAGACAGAAAGCTGTAGCTGATGAAGGGAAAAGGGAAGAAGGATGACAAAAAACAAAACAGTGATGAATGGCAAGATCCTACTTGTATCATAGTCTTGTCTTTGGCTTTCCTCATATCCACTCCTTGCATGTACTCACACATTAGTGATGACATAGTTTGCCTAATGCTGGGGTAGGCTGAGAAATAAGGATACTCCATAGTACTTACTCCAGGTGGGATACTAGACATGAAAAAGGACTGAGGAAAATTTTTTTTCTTTGGGAAAAATGATGTATTTTCATATTCTGTGCACATCTCACTGACTGATGGCTGGGACAGATGTGAACTATTCTCTAATTTTCCAGGCAAGCTTACAAAGGGATGTTGTAGCAGTGTCTCTGGACACAGGAGCGGACTGCTATGACCTTGAGCTCTTTTTCTCTCCCCTTATGCTTTCTCATTACTTACTGTTTGGAAGGACTAGCTATCATCTGTGTGGCTCACTTGCTCTTCTGTGCCTCTCAAAGCCGTTTGCAAAAGAGGGTAAGCACTTCAAGACAAGACATGCAATGGCAAGTCTGTTCTGTGAAGCAGAGCAAAGTCTGAAAGAGAATATATAGGTACAAGGATTTTTTCAGCTATCAGTAAAGTACAGGTGTCTCTGAGGCTGGGTGCAGCTTTGAAAAATAGGCAGCACCACCGAACAGTGTGTCAGAATGAAGAGAGAATACATTGCTCCTCTGAAAAGAGGAATTTGAGCTGAATGTAATTGCTCGAATGGACATCAGCCAGTGCACCTGGGCTCAGTCACCATAACACACCCTAATTCCTAAACAGGAATTCAGGAGAAATGTTCTGTGGCACTATAAAAATTTGCAGAGCTGTTTGTATAGTTTATATTTTCATCTTCACTTTCAAAAATGAATCTTGTTCTTATGTCTAGCACCTTATGATCAAAAAAGAATTTTTTCTATAACTTTGCAAGGACTGTGCAGCTAACTGAGCTGAGACACCAAGATGACAAATACTTTAATCCTTGTATTTCAGATATTTCAATACTAGAAAACACAATGAATCACAAAGTGGTGTACATTGACCAAAATATATCAGCTTGGTTAATGTTACTTCTCGCCTTCTAAGTATCTAATCCAGTAATCTGAAGCATATAAAGTTGCTGACAAAATCTTGGTTCCTTCTCACAGGGCAGGGGAATCTCAGTCTCACAGACATAGGGCTGGCTACTCACTCATGTTGGAGCAGGTAAACCAAAATGTTCCTTCTCATCCTCCACAGTTGCTAAAAAGGAGCCAAGGAAGCATTAGACCTAAAGCTAGTTTAGAGCCAAGTTGTGCCAGATAGTTCTTTACTGAGAAGCTAATAAATGTCTCTTGGAAAGGGTCTAGTGGGTATCTCCCCTGTTGGACATATTCTGCCACAAAAACACCAGGTCTTCATCTTCTGGACAAACAATGGCACCTTGTGCTTTATCCATGACTACTGTCCCTCAGTGCTAGAAAGACCTCCCAAGTGGACAGGATCATCTCAGCTGCAAAAGAGAATGGTAATTGTGGAGATGCCTGACAGCAATGCCCCAGGTGAAGAATAACATCAGGCCCTAGCTCTGAAGGAGTCCTTCTGTCACATGAAGTTCTGGTGCTTGTGTGCTGAAGTCCATTCATCTGGGGCTTAATTTTCAGGGTTGATTATGACCATTCATTACTAATACATTTAGATAGATGGCTAAGCCTCTAAAATCCAGAGTTTAAAATCAAGCAGAAGAAATAGCTTTCTCTGGATATGGCCCTAAATGTGACTGTAGTTGAGCCTGCTACACAACAAAGGCAAGTTGAAAAGTAGATAATTTCTGAAATTTTCTTGTGAAGTTTGTTACAAAACTTAGAGCAGCTGCTTATTACAGGACGTAGAAGTTCTTGTCAACTATGGTGATATGTGAGGTACAGCATAGGACATTAATTCTTGTAAAAAAATATGAGACTCCTCAAAGTCAAGTGAATGCCTTTTCGAGGAGGAATAGGCTGTGCCAGGGTAGCATTAATCCTACTGCACTTATTTCCTCCATAATTGAAGTCATTAAAATATAGATATTTGGGCATGTACTGGAGCATCAGATTGAATTTTTAGCCTTTTACCAGTTTTCCCTTTATGTTCTTTCTCATGATCAATCTGCAGCAATTGGCTTAGACTACAATACCTTGCTGTGGCTTGTACCCTGTGCAGACCCTATAAGCAGCATTCCAGCAATATTGTACTTTCATTGTGTTTGCTATTACTGTCCTCAGACTGGACATCTAAACAGGAAGAAATTCCAAACAAGAAACTGATAAGAAGATCTGTCATGTTTAACAAGGCAGCCAATACTGGGCTCTGATAACTGTGTGGAAAAAAAAAGGACTCCTACAGCCAACAAGGTTTAACCAACTTTCTAATGTTACTATATTTTATCAGTAGGTATTCAGAACTAACCTGTGTAGATGAATCACGTTACGAATCCCTGATACTGGTATGTGTCAAAGCAGTTATATGCCATGTATTAATGATAGGTGTCCCAGCTATTGGGAACTGTAGAATATTAGCTGACACAAATTTTTCTGTAGTGAGGTGATACTTGGACGTACTTTTCTGGAATATTATAATGAAGTGAGACTACCATCTAGTCCAGAAAAATAAGGAAAATCAATGAATTTGAATCAGACTAATTCATTAAATTGGATGACTTAATGCATTTCTTGTGGATGATGACAATTAATCAATTTCCATATAGCATGCTATATTTTCATGTCAGCAGTGTTTCTTACAAAGATGGACATGCATAGCAGCAAGCTGAATTTAGATTGTGATGGCCAGAAAAAGATGTTAATCATACCAGCCTCAGCCTTTCAAATTTCATTTACAATTTATAGAGTTCCTCAGTTTATAATTGTGTCTGTAATACAATGGTCTTCGGTCTTGGATTAATTCTTTATCCTTCTTTGACCCACTTATGACCTCACAGCACTTATTCATTATATTTTACACTATTTATATTTGAATTAACTTGATTTACAGGAAAGGAAAATGGAAAATATAAGAAAAGAACATTTTATGAAGATGTCTTGACTCACATCAAGGTCAATCTCTGTAATTTTACTGAAGCTGGTCAGTTTACTCTCAAATATATTTTTGTAAAATGCACACATTAACATTTCTTTTAATACACAGAGCTTTCTATTGGGAATAATAAAACCTTTTTGCAGTATAATTGGCCTAACCAGTATTATAGAACATAACCTCATATTTTAGTATATGTATTAACAAGGCATTAACAACTTAGGCTGAGGATTGTGACATTATGTACCGTGCACTGGTTTCCATCTTAATCACAGCATCTCTGAGTGCTACTGAATCTTTGCCTTGTACAGAAGCTTTCCACCTTTTTGGTTTCAAGAGCGCAATGAATGTGATTTCAGCAAGTCCCTATTGAAAATCATATCTAATGTTTAAACTATTTTCATGTTCTCACTCAACCACTTCCTCATCTCTGCTGTCTCTGAGTTACCCAGCATGATCTAGGCAACTATTTGAAGGCCTTCATATTACTACTATTTCAGTCTATTTGTATTCAAAATTGTGTTGCAAAGCATCAACTAAACATGAAGTATCCAGTTTGGAATACCTCCTGCTGACAATAAGGATGATCAGTTATTTGCAAGTTGATAGCGTTGTTCTCATGCCAGCCATTAGAGCAGCAAACTCTCAAATGTTGTGTTGGTGTCTAATGTTTTCAGCTGCCTTCAGGATCAGTCAGTCATATCAATTGGTTGGTTTATATCTCAGGGACATTTTCTTCCGTTCGTCCTGATTGCACTTGGTACCACTCCGAATACTTGTGAGATCCTCTCTCTGTAATAGATTCAGTAAAAACAAAGGCATTACATACCCATCGTTTAGGAGAAAGTGGAGTCTCCAGATCCATATTTTAAAACCTTCATTCACCTCTGTCATCAGTGTTCTGAGAAAGAAATACAGGATTCATCCCACCCCACTTCAGAAAGATAAAGCCATAGTCTAAGCCAAATGTCTGTGGTCTTGTGGTAGTCAGCTGCAAGAGATGTGAGGCTCTGAAGGGTCATAGACTCAGTCCCACAACAGGTATCTCAAAGAGGAGCCCCCTCCTCTGACTGTAAGCATCATCTCATAGTATCATCTCCCTAACCTCAGAAAGCTGACATTAGGTAGGTTAAATCCTGCCTTTCATGATTAAGGTGTCTCTCACATAACTTGATAAAAACATCAGTAGATCTGATAAAGGGAGCTTCCCTGTAGCAACTGGAACAATAATTTGTGTGTCCCAGTCCCACATGCAGAATATGAGACTGTGCTCCCTGGCATTGCATTAGAAAGCTTTCTTTTCTAATGGATTTTACTTCCTGAAGAAAATCATGGTACACTGGAAAGATTGTTTTGCATTTCTTATCTATGAAGATTAAGTTACATGGGACATTTCAGGTTTTAACATATAAAGCTTATGCCTCTTAATGTGCTCATCTCAATAAAATGGCAGTCAAAGATGGCTGTTGTAAGATACGGGTTAATTAGTCATTTATATAACTAACTATCCTACAAACCAAATCAGCTTCTATATAAATGTCTAGACAGCATATTAGTGCCTTGCTTGGCCAGCCTAAAAATATGTAAGTGGGAAAGATAAAGGATCCCTGCTTCCTAAACTCCTTGATAGCATTTACTATACTCCCCACTGTATTTTGGCAATATCCAATCTGCCTGTTAAACAGAGTTCATATGAGGTTATATTTCCATAAGTCCCATTGAAATCAGTATTTGTTGTTCAGAGTATTAACCGCAGAGAGATTTCAGATGTCACTCAGGACTGTGTAAATTCAAGGTCTGCTCTACTTACAGCATCATTATTTCAAATAACAACTGATTGGTTCATAGTATACTTAACAGATAACTGCTCTATGGGTAAGATAATGTGTTCTTGGGTTGAATAGAGCATTTCATGATGTAAGTGGACTGAGTCATGCAGTTTGGGCCAAAAGCTTGGTTCCAAACAATCAAATTCTTGTTTAAGCAGCCCTCCTCTCCTGTTAAGGGCTAGCTTGCACAGGCTTGTCACCCACTGTGGAACACTTACGATGTTTACCATCTGAACAGGAAAGTACTAACTGAAGAGTATGTGCAAGTGAGTGTCCATCCAGTCTGGAGGGGTTCTCTGTGTGGCACCGCACTGACATCTTCACTCGGGTCCAGGATTAGGTACCTACATTAAGAGGGCTCTTTACTTCTTCCTCATAATATCGTTAAGTAGTACAAAAGCATTGGCTTGACTAGGTTAGCATTGACCAGATCACTGGTGGATAAAAATTTCCTCAGTTGGACCTAATTCTTGTTCACTAAGGCAGCATAGCAATGTATTTTTTGTTGTTTTTTTCAGTGTCCAGATCAAAAACAAACATCCAGCAGATCAATATGACATACAGACTTTTCGGATCTTCTTACCACAGCACCATTCTAGGTTCCATTCATTTCCAGCTGAAGGAAACATACTTCATCTGAAAATGGAACATGGGCTTTCGTGTGCTTTCCATAAAAGCTTATGGAAAAGTTTATGGAAAACCAAGATGAAGTTACAAGAGTTCTAGAGTAAAACGTACTGATTTTACCCAAGACCCTGTAATTAGTCATCCTTGCTTAGGATGAAGGAGACTACAGTTCTGTACCTCACTCTTCCTCAAGCCCAATTTGTGTTGCTTCTGATTGTCCCTCTAGTAAGCAGCATTTTTCCTAATTTGTTCTCTTCAAGAACACATTTTCAGAATTAATAAAAAGTTTCACTGCATAGTATTTTTTCAGTGGCAAAACAAACAGTACAAAACCCCGGAAAAATCCAGTAATCTGGGAAACGGTAAGTACTGACAAAGTATGAGTGCAACTCAGAAAAGGTATAGCTGCACATCTGGAATTTTTCTTTACAAATTCTATATGTGTCTAGCATTTGCATAACAGGGTTCTATCTTCATGTGTCCTGATTTTAATATTTAAAATGAACATTAAATAGTTTTTAAAATGCTTCTAAGACTCAGAGAAAATAGTGGTAGCTTTCTTTCAGTCTCCATATGTAGTGTCTGTACCTAGTTTTTGAGGGTTCAGAAATAAACTATATGAGAATATCTCCATTCTACTGGTGATTTGAAACTTGTATCTGGATCCAAATTCTGTTGCTCAGTCCTGTCTCTGTTCTTTCTCTGCAGATAATTGGAGGGGAAAAAACTTGGCTATTTATTGCACTGATGCTATCCACACATCCTATTCCTGTTTTGGAAGGCTTCCTAAATTCATTACATAGCTAAAACTCCTACTTAAGTTGTTTGTTTGCCTGTGCAGAGACCAAAAAACTGATTAGAGAACAGAACTGTCCATTGCTGTAAATATGTCAGTTAGTGGCTTGCTGAAACTGTGTGCTTTTGCTCACTCCTTGAGTGCAGTCCAGACAGATCTGAAAATACAGGGACAAATTATAAGTCAAAGCCTTCTTGAATATTTAGTGACCACATTAGAATAACCAGTACTGCCAAGGGCCATCAGTTTCTTAGATTGAATGTACCTTTGAGGGAAAAAGAAAGTGTTTATGGTGAAAAAAAATTAATCAGAACTTAAGCCTTCAGCTGTCAGCACCAGAATACAACGTCAACTGGAACAAGAGATGCCTCTGACAAACCTCACCTGCTCTGATCAGGCCTATTTGCAGTGCCTTACGCACAGATCTTTACAGGAACAAAACAGTGCTCACCAGCCCAGTCCATTATTTGCAAAAGCTGCAGCAGAAAAAGAGCAGTACTTTGGTATCTTTGCTGTTCCCTATACAAGGTTTGCTATTGGTTTACTTTGCAGGAAATATTTATCTCATAGGATAAAATAAGCACATTTACCTGATAAGTCAAACAAGCTGCAACTTTATTTAGGAAAAATAGTGTTTCTGATACTGCAGAAAATGAGCTAGGTTGCAGTACCAAGGCTGTGACTGTGATTCTTGAGCTTGTAATTTGATTTTAAGCTGTTAAAACTAGAGAAATATGAGGCTTAGGAAATAGTTCTATTGTGTCTTTGTGAGACACAGGGAACCAGGCTGGCAGCAGACTTCAACTGCTGTAAGTTATTTGAAACAGAAAAAGAAAACTTTAATCTTATACTGAGTTTATAACAGAAAGAATAAATATTTTGCTTCTTAAATAGTGAAATTTCTAAAAGGGAGTGGTAAACTTCAGCTGCTTCACAACATCATAAATTTTGGGGTGAGTACGGTAGTCCAGATGCTCTGAAATAGTGAATCCACCTGGCTTGCTTCTACAAGTATTGGAAATCATGCTTGGAAACTAAAGATACATGCCAAAATAGTGGTATGAACCACACATCTTTGTTTAGTGCCACTTTGTTCCCCTCCTCCATGCACTGTGGACTATGTAATATAATCAGTACCTATATGAATTATATTTATTACAAGACTTAGAAGGTTTTGTTCAAGTTATTTCCATTTTATATTTTTAATGAAAAACAGTTTTTTAGCTTTTGTTAAACAATTTCTGATATGTGCGCAATCTTTGGAAGGGGAATCTCTTAGTCTGTCATAAGGGAGTGTTACTTTGTGTTCCCATTCACGCAAACGGAGAATTAAGTATGATTAGTAAGACTGCTGTTTGTATACCACTGCTTCTGTCCCTGTGGGACAGGGGAATGCTAAAATGAGGTAGGATACTCATATAGTTAAGATGACTCTGGTCGAGGGAAATAAAATTCTTTCCTTAGTTCTTGCTGCTCCCTGGACTTCAGTGAGCAAGTCCTTGACATCATCTGTGCCTTGCCTGAGAGCGGCAAGGTTCTAATTTGGAGAAGTATGGGGAATGCCAGGCACAGCTTAACTTAAGAGAACTGTTCTCAGAATATATTAACTTTATAACATAATATTATAATGTTAATATATAATATTAATATAGCATATATTTTTATATATATATATACACAAAGGTTACCTGTGCTGAAAATTCAGTCCTGGGGCACCTCAAAATGAGTTTAAAACTAGTAGGTAGTCTTAATTTTAATCTCTATTTGACTTAGTATCGTATGTGTAAAATGGTGCTGATATCTATCCCCTCACCTTACAGATCAAGAAAATATATAAATAAAATTTGAAGATCACCTGGTGGTTCTCTGTGTACAACAGAACAGTCCAAAGTGTATCTATTATATTCATGAGAAATGTACATATGTTAAGCAAGGAGCACCAAATGCTGTTTAATGCATTAACTCAGTGAGATAGGAGGCATAATGGAGAAAATCACGTGTTCAAATCTTTAAAAACTATTCTAATGCCTTGAGGGGAAAGAGTAAATAAGGCCAAATGCTGAATACAAACCACTAATTCTAGTATTCCCTAAGTTCTCACTGCTTGATATCTTTACATTCATGAAATACTTTCAGTGAAGCAAGGAATGAGTGTGCAGGCATGCCTACTTTCCACATTTCATATTGCCTATCCTGCCTCATATTCCTTGCTGACATGTCATGCTGATACCTCTCCACCTCTCAAACTTTAGGATACTTATATTGCAGCTTGAATGGAACTTGGCAGTTAATTACACCCAGACAGTACTGCTCAGTCACTATACCATGTTCTCTCCACCTGCACCCAATTAACCTTTCCCTATGAGTCCAGACAGGAGAGTGAAAGCTGTATTATAGTTTTTGTGGCACTAAAAAATCCCATGACTTTTTTAAATTTTCTTAGTTCCCATTTTGTGAGTAAGTCCCATTTTTTCTAATTACTTACTATTATATTTTTATTACTTATAATTATCTAAGAAATGGAAAAATGTATTCATTGTAGGTTTGTAGGTTTTAATGAAAATGTCATAGAACACACTGAACAACATATTCAGAAATACATTTGTGAATGATTCAGCTAGGCCTCCAAACTGGGCATATAATGGCAAGAGGTTTTCAAAAGTACTGTAGGGTTAATCAAAAAGGGCTTTTCTGCATTCCATGGATGAAATTCCCTCTGGAGTTTTACCTGAAAGATGAAAAATTTTTGTTTCCTTCCTCTCTAACCAGTTCTGCAGTGTTGGTCAGATTGTCCAAAATTGGTATGATGGTCTACATTACTCCTTGCAAGATTTCATTCCCAGGGAAAGTGCCACTCATTTGGGAATCTTATCAAGTATCATTTTCTTGGCTTTATCCTCCCTTATTCTATGAGCCATCTGACTAATTGCACATTAATTCTTTACTATTTATGTAATTCCCTGCATCTCACTAGTTCAACAAACTTTGAAATTCCAATTAACCTTTCCAAATTCCATTGAAGGCCTTCCTTTTCCATATGTGATCTGTGGGTGAGCTTGGACAATCCATTCAATTCTATACAGAGTATGACAAGAGCTGCAGGTATAGGACTGCAAAGAAGAACGCATTTTTAGTGATTTTTATTGTTTTTAGAAATCCCAGAAAATCCGCTACTTATTCTTAGCACTTTCTATTGACATTTTATGAGTTAACCTCTTGGAGATACATAGACCTTTATAGAATTCTTTTATAGCATAGCATTTGCCAGCCTTGGGTAGTCAATGCACTGTGTTATTCCATTTTTATATTTCTACAGATGCATTAGCAGACCCATTTTATAAATGGGGAAAAAAATAAATAAAATATTGATCCAGGCAATTGCTTCCTATCCTCTTGTATCTTCTTTCAAGTAATATTCACAAAATGAGTTCTTCATCTCATTTGCTTATGGTGATAGTAGGCATAAATTACTAGAATTGACCACTCTAAAATGAGTTTTGTGGGAGTCACTGTTCTGTGTAATTGCAGTGTTCCATGTAATGATGTATTTAATAGCACTGCTTGACTGAGACTTGGAGTAATAGTTCTATAATCTTCACCAAATGTCTATATAGTAGCACAGTAACATTCAGAAGTATTTTTTTCTTATTTTTTTAACAAATATTGTGTTTATCCTAAACAATACCATTTTAAATGTGTTATCCTTTTGTAAATGTATTATCCAATATAACATTTTTACCTTTATGTCCTTTCCAATGCATAGTTATTTCTTCCTGAAGGGCCTGAGGTTTAGGTAGCCTGCTATCATTTTCAAGGGCAGTGCAAAATCATTTTCAGTTTGATAAGGATTGTTATATGGAATTAAAATGTATCATTTATTGGAGTCTTTGCTGTTCTTTCTCACTGATGAGAGCAAAAAGAAATGTAACTTAAATGCTGTTCTCTCTGAATAGAAACTATACTTTATTAGATGCTCTTTCATGAAATCAAGATTAAATTTTATGTTTTTCTAGTCTAAGAACAAAAGCTATGACACTTGATTTTGCATGGATGTATGCAAAATATAACCGTGAGTTTATGTAGAAAACTCATACTATCATCAGTTTACATCAGCAGGCTGTGGTGCTGAGAAGAGTTCCCCATAACTGCTGTGAAAAGGAATCAGTATCATTCCTTTAGGATTTGAGCATTAGAACTCAAGAGAAGTTTTATTTGACCAGAAATAGGGCTTAGACATTAAAACTTCCATATGGATTCCTTGGAAAGTGATGTGTGGTGGGTTATGGACAGCATCCTCTCTCTGACCGTAAAGCAGCTGCTTCACAAAAGAATGTCTCAATGGGGGTGGAGGATGTGCCACCAAATGTCATGCAATTTGTAAAGAGATTTATCATCTTTGTGAGCAGGATTTTTTCTAAGGTTTTCATTTCTGTCAGCATTTAAATGCTTCTGGTGTGCCTACCACCTTCATTAGTTGTTGTTTTGGGTCACTGCTTAGTACAGCCTGTTCAGTGAGGAACTCCTTAGACCTGATGGCATAGATTATTCAGCCGCAAAATTCCATGGCCTTTGGAAACTAAGCAAACTAACACTGAGTGAAATGCCTTGGGCCACAGAGAGGGATCACACAGTAAAGTCTGTGTCTAGGATGTACTGGTTTCATTTCTGCTTTTGTCGCTGTCCTTTCCTGTATGTAGACATGACAGAAGTCCGGACACCGTTTCTCCAGTTGACCTGTGTCCTGCTGCCCTGGTGACAGCTGCCCTAGTATTGGTATTCAGGAACTGGTTTTTGTATCACTTTGGGAATGTAGTCACCAAGTCAGTGACATAATGGTTTAAGAAATAAAGTAGAGAATCAGGTCTGCAGTTACTGGAATTAAACTTTCCTTATCAGGCCACTAGTGAGACTCTAGAAGCCTTGACTCAGAGTGATTCAAACTGAAATTGTATTTTACTCTCAAATTGCCAAGACATATCTGACCCATGTGAGAGCCTCTTCCAAGAGCTAAATGAAGAAATGCATTCTTGTAAATACCATTGAAATTGTTCTCAGATTCTCCTCATACTCTCAACCATTAGCCTCTTCCAGAAAATGGTTTTCAGATTAATTTCCATCCCTCCTACAGATATAACGGGTTTTCAGCCTCTGAAGACGTTATGAGCTGTCTTTATAAATCTCTTTAAAATAACTTGGCAAGCCATAATATGAAATTTCATATAGCTGAAAAAAATATGGTAGACCATCCTGTATTAAAAAAAATATGGGACTAAATGTGAAACATGTAGGCTAGGTTGTACCTAAGGTTGCTTTCATTACATATGGTATACACAGGGTGAAGTGACTAAAAATACCCTAATACTTACTTCTTACCAGTAGTAACTATATCATGATTTGCAGCCTCTAAAATAGAAGGTGCTAGCAAGTCAAGCCATTAATGTTACATGCAAAAGAAGTCTTTGCTGATCCAAAGAGTTGCCTTCGTGCTGCGCAAGAGATCTGTGAAAGATTTCTTTCTGTAAGAGCTTTTCGCCCGTAGACTGGCAAAGTGTTCCTTATACTGTACTCC
Organism: Empidonax traillii; assembly: GCF_003031625.1. NCBI lineage: Eukaryota > Metazoa > Chordata > Aves > Passeriformes > Tyrannidae > Empidonax > Empidonax traillii. The sequence continues at coordinate 119,665 of NW_020956016.1, forward strand.
TCAAGTAAAGGGGAATTGAGGTATGTTCCTCTGAAAAGAAACTTTGGAGTTTAGAAAGTTCTCCTTCCAAACCAGAATTCAAAGATACTCCATGCTGGGATTTAAATATTAAATATATTTAAATATTTAAATATTTAAATATATACTTTAGGCAAGGTAGAAAATGGAATGTGAGTAACATAAAAGGACACCCAAAAGTCCATTTCTGCAGCTCGGAATAATTTAACCAAAACTGTTGTTTTTCCCTGAGGAGGCTTACTGTTCTTTACCTTAATAGATGTTCAATTTGTAACTTACATTTTCCATTTTGCATGTAACTGTCTGATAACTTTTCTCACAGAAGGGAGAGATGCAAGTGCAGAAGTTGACATCCATGTTCTCTATGGATTAGTCAGAAGATGTGGAAGGAAGGATGAACATTTTCTAGAAAAAAAAATTCTTACTTTCCCATTACCTAATTAATTTTTATTTGAAACTGTTAGGAAAATGAATTACAACTTTTTAGATTTAACTGGAATGCAGTGGACCCTCCTTATTAGCACATGAGATACAGGCTTGACATCATTCTTTCTTTCCAAGGTAACTGTCAATCAGTTTAACTTGATTTGCAGTAATTTCGCCAAAATTAAGCAGCTTTGAGAAGAGAAATTAAGGGAGGCTCCTCATTGCCTATAGTGCACATACAGTCTCATGGCTAGGGTCCTGTCTTTGAGAAGAGAGATGTAAATTCCAATTGCTTTGCTGAATCAGTCAGACAAGATTTGAACAGGAGGCTTCCATCTGCCGGGGAAGTGACCTGCTCATTGTTGGAGATTTTGAGTTCCAGAGTTCCATGGTAGGTAGTGTGCATGGTTTGCATAGATGCATCTTTCTTTGAAAGGCAATTGACTCTTGTTATGAAAGTAATCCAGAATTTCTTTATTTTTCTTTCTTTTATCATAAATTATTACAATCCTCAAGTCTTCTTCTCAGTTTACCAAAGAAAAATTACACAGAAAAATTATTGTCTGCATCAATTTAAATGAAGATTTTCAGTTGTGTTTATTTTTGTTCAGCTCTGTGGTTTTGACTCACACAGGCCTAGTTTCCATGGGTAACTAAGGATACTCGATGCCAAGAGCTCCTAAATATGAGATGCTGTTTTAGGCCTGAAGAAGTTGTGTAAGTTGCTGCTTTTCCTTCTTTCACACCCTGACACCTTTTTTTTCAGGCAGTAAAGCTTTCCAGCAGTGGCCATAGTACTATAGCCTTGCAAAATGATTCATAGCTTTCACTCTTCAGGTGGATCAACGGCAGAAGACATGCCACCTTCACAAGTGCTGATTCAGCCTACCAGCTAACAGGGTGCTAATGGGAACTAACACTGCCAAAGTCAGTCCCTTGGAGAACTTCATGGGAGACATAAAGTCGTGCAACTTGGCTTCTTTTTTCTGTAATGCTTTGGTTGTGCTATGAATCACACAAATACAGGGGAGGGCTTAGGTAGAATCAGTGGAGATGAGACATGGATGGTGGCACAGGCAAGAAACTGTTACTTTAGATGAATGCTTACAGTTGTAGTGGGATTTGGGCTGGGTTGAAGCAAATCCCTGCATCAGCTCCGTTTAGTATATTCTGGTTCAGTTAGGAACACAATTTTGGATTTTAAATTTCTTCTGGAGGAGGATAGATGGGAAAATTCCCTCCAAGTGCTCATGAATGCATGCCAGCTCTGAGATGAGAGGCCAAAACAATGACTGTCCATGAACAACATTGAGCTGCAGCAGGTGGAGACTTTCAGTTTTAGGAACCAGACAAACTCTGCTTTCAAAGTAAATTCCTTCAGCTACATCTGACAAAGATGTAGGAACCTCGGCACTGAGCCTTTTGATGTACTCCCTTCATGCCAAATTATTTGCTAATGAGATATGAACACTGTGTTAATTCAGAGTTGAGGTATTGACTAGCTATAAATCTGCACTTTAAGCAAACTCTTAGGTCACAATTTACTAACTGAATAAAAAGTTCTGATCAAAGGCGAATGAGCTTGCTTCTGTTCAAAAGCTTGACTGAGTTCCAGAAGAAATAGGATCTTCTGTGCAAGTTTTTCAGGGCTGCAGCCTGAAAAGTATTTATCCACTGTACTTGCTGCTTGATATCCTTTTTGAAAGTGCTAGAAGGTACTTCATCATGCACTTAGAAATTTCATTCTTGTGAAAACAGAAAAAAAACTAGTTAAACACTCCTGTCTATGCATTATACACCATCTATGTAGAAAGGGATATATGCCAATCATAAATTTCTCCTACTCCTCTTTTTTTATTTCTAATCATCTATCTGTGATTTTTTTCCCATATATTATAATAACCTACTCTATTAAGGTCTTGCTATTTGTGGAATCCTGACTGGCTTTTTTTCTTTCTGCCTTGTTTATTATTTTTAAAAGTTTTATTTCGACTGTTACCTTCATTTTGACACTAAATTTTGGAGTGTTTTCTGAAAAAAATTGTCCTTTTTTTACCCCTTTATGTTAGGTCTGTTCCCAGTACTCAGCATCTAGAATAACAAAGTTCTTATTACAATCTCTCACACAGGCCAACATTTAAGGGAAAGTACAAGGATTAATATTTTGCACATTGCATTGTCATATTCTGCTAAACACCATGTTGTCTGTACAGGAGGAAAGTTAAATTCTCAATAGTCAGAAGCAAGGAATTATATGAATTTTTTTTTTTTTGCTTTCCTAATGAATTCCTATTTTTACCAATCAGCAGAAAGAAAAAATTGGATGTGTAGTTTTTCATTTTGTGGGTTTTCGTGTTGAAAACTGTCTGAATCAACATCTCAGCCTGTAACAAAAATGTTCTTTTTGGATGGTCACTCCCTGCTGTTTGAAAAGGTACACAATCTATCAAAACCTCATTGAATCTAGAAATTATTCTAATAATAAAAATCAGTGCCCAGAAGTGTATACTCTTGATATCTCAATAGCGTTAAGGCTGCAAAATAAGTCTTGTATTGGCAGGAGTATTGCTTGGCCTTGTCCCTCTCTACAGCTTATTTATCAGTCTAGGAGGCAACCAATAATTTCACCATTAAAACATGCACAAAGTTTAAAGTAGAAGGGATCATGTATTTGGGAGGGTCAGACTGAGTGAGAGTGCTACACTGACATGATGAGTGGCTGCATGGTGTTTCCTACCATATCAGAAGACAACTCAACCAGTTTTTCCCCGAGCTGCTCCATTATCTGTCCTGAGCTGCCTCCAGCATGCAGAAAATGAAGTAGTCAATGAAAACTGTCTGCATCAGCCTTCGCAGTTTTGCCATGAGCCCAATAAATCGAAGGAGAACTGATGTGCAAGCTCATTAATATCTGTTAGCCATAGCAGATGTCACACACTTCATATGGTGTAATATATTCCCTTGCAGTTTAGCATATGCAATAGAAAATATGCAGTGAACATCTCTATTTTAAGGAGACAAGTATCATGCTTTATTTCTCAACTCCTCTGCCATGTGTCAGTGGTCTAAGGTATGAATTTAGCTAGTGTTTTTAAAGCTGGTTGTGTATTGACAGAGTAGCAACTACATTCACTTGAATAATAACATAATCACTAGCATTTACAGCTGCACAATACACAACAAACTCAAAACAAAGGCAGGAAAAGACAAGATATCTATTATAGATGATAATCTTCAGACATATTCTCGGTAATCATCTAATCACTCACAATACAACTGTCTTCCTAAATCAAAGTTAAATGAATACTGATACAATTATTGTGAAGAGTCACTAAAACTTTTTATTAATCAAAACCCAAATTTCTCACTTAATACCTGAGAATACTTAAATGTAGTTTCAAAATAGCCTTGACTATCCAGTTCAAGGGCTATTCTTGACCAAACTTAAAGCAGGTAGCTCCAGTTATGCCAGACTAACCTTTTTTAGTGTTTATCTGGCACTCAATGATTTTTTGATTTCTTTAGCCTAGCATTAAGTTATCAAAATGATAACTAAGGTGAAATGGAGCAGGAAATGCAGGTTTTAACACAATTTCTTCTAATTGAAGTAGGTTTTCCTTGAGGGAGGACAGCGTAATTTAATCAGATTTTTCCTGACATAACATTTTACAAGACTGGGGTTTTACGGTGATTCATGTAATGAATAACAAATGTGCTGGATTGTACTCGTGTTTCCATGAAATGTGAAAAAATCTTACACTAGAGCGTATAAAATTCAGCCATTTTCAGCTGCATTACTGTCCTACCTAAAAGCTATTCTAAAGCTAGGGTATTATGCAGGATTTCCGCAATGAAGCATCCTTTTCCTTCTTGTGCCTGTCTTGCAAGACATTATAGAGACCAGGAATGAGAGTTTAAACTGGTTCTGAGAGTTTTGTACACAAAAAGAGCCAAAAAATTCAGGTGAGTTCAAGTGAGGTTTTTTTAAAAGACTGGTCCTAATGTTAGTATGCTACTGGTTCATCCACCAAGGTATTTTTCTGAAAGCTAATTGCAGCATGGCCTCATTAATGACCTGGTTGCACCATGGGCTCTTGTAGGATGGGTCGTGCTCACTGTGCTGCAGAGCTGTGGAGCAAGGCAGGCAGGAGCTGGAGGTGGTGGTGGAGTGGGCTGGCTTCCTCACCCAGGGCTGCAGTCCTGTCAGCCCTGCTTGTCTACAGAACATTTTGGCCATTTGCTCTTTACCCTCAGTCTCCTTCCAGCTTTCTGATCATGTTCCTAAAATAATTGGCATTCTTTGAATTAGCATTAAAAAAAAAAATAAAAAAAAAAACCACCAAAACCTAAGAAACAAAACAAAACAAAACAAAAACAACCAAAAAAAAAACTCTCATCCATTTTCTGCCAAAAAAGTTGCAAGCTCCAGCTCTCTATAAGCAAGGGTAGGTTTAGCAGATTAAAACTTAAATTGCTCGAACTGCATTCCTCCTCCCTCACTGTGTCATCATCTCTCTACTATTTGCAGCATGGGCTCTGTGTCAGATAAAAGGCTCTGCCTGAGCTTGGAGCTCCACAGCCCAGCTCTTTCACTGAAATGGCCTGCTAAATCCGACTGCTAAATGTGTGCCCTGCTCATTGGTAGAGGATTCAGTCACTTTGACTGGTCTCATCAGCTTGCTTTGTCTCTTGGCAGTCCCTCTTGCTACTGAGCCTTGTCCCTCATCTCTCCCCTAGTAGAGTTGTTTCTGTTCATTGATCCTTGTCCTGGTTCCTGCAGGGGACAAGACAGCCAGACCTGGCCTCCTCCTGCCTTTCTGGCCTCTGGACCAGTGTGTCCCTCAGCATCTTCAGCTCTCAGATCTGGCTTGCTTTGCATTTGGCCCCTTGCTCTGGTTCCTGCGCTTGATGGTGCTTGGGCTGGAAGACACTCACTGGCGAGTTGGGCAGCTCAAAGAACAAGCCTCCCCTGTGCTCTTGGCTCAGGGGACAGACTTGCCTGATGCTGCTGAAAATGGATTCAGAGCAGTTGTGTGCTGCCGTTAGACGAAGGATTTCTTTGTCTAATCTCTGTCATGTTCCTCTGGTGCTCACAGCAGCATTTTGGCATTCTGGTAGAGTCAGTGGTCAAAACAGAGTGAGTCAACCCTCTCTTGTAACAAGCAGGATAGGATACAGGCACATACATTGCAACAGAACAGGGGCAGCTATTGCTTTATAAAATGCTGACAAATAGCAGGCAATAATATCCTGAGAGGAGATCACTTCATTAATTTACTGTAATATATTCTTATTAAATAGTTTTCAAAATATGCTCACCACTCTTACTGGATTCTGTTGTAGAAAGGCAAAAGAACTGAAATAAACTCCAGGCGCTTGATCTTTTTGCCCTGAAATACAAAATGGAGCACAGCTGGCAGAAACAAATACCAGAACATGTGTTGTAGTGCTATTTTGCCAACTCTAACACTCAGCATTAGAGATGAGACTCCAAGGCTGCCCTTTACCGCTTCTATAAGCTTTGATAGCTACTGATCTCAGCACAGAGTTGCTTTTTGTTGCAAGGTTTTCTCCATTACAAGCCAAACTGGACAGTGGAGGGGGATGCATCCCCCAGACTTGAGGGGTTTTAGCTCTTTGAGGGCAGTGACAGCAACTACTGCCTGTTGTATCTCAGCCTGCCTCCCAATCTGCTCCTCCCAGTCCACATGTTTTTATAGTCTGGATGCAGTTCAATCTGAGGATTAAGTTGCTTTCCACACATGACAGGTCAACCAGAGGACACTAGCTTATATGAATCTTGATTTTTTTGATTTCCATATGTCTTAGGACTAAAGTCTTAATTTGGATATTCACTTAGTGAAGAAGGAAGGGAAATCCATGGCTGCAAAAATAATCCCGGAAAAGATACGTCACTGTGCAGGATAAGAGATTTATTTTAAAGAGTACAGAAATCATACAGTTTGCCTCTTGTACAAATCTTTTCCCATCTTTCTTGTGGTACTAGGATATTTTACAGTGCTATTTCTGAGATCCTTGAGGAGGAAGCTTGCTCAGTCCTGTTGTCCTCCCCTGAAGACTGATGGGAGCGGCATCAGTGGCTGAGAAGCTACTGCAACGTGTCTTTCAGGACTTGGCCCTCTTCTTGCTCTACCTGAGAGCACCCAGGTGGGGGGAAGGCATCCTACCTTGTCAAATGCACATACTCTGCCTTTGGGCATCACATTTAGTTCTTCATGTGTAATGTGGCAGCAGCAGGCGCTCAGAGCCTCACAAAACCCAGGGTTTTCATCTGAACAGCTGCTGCAGTATGTTTCTTTCTGCCTTAAAGGTCTCTCACTTTTAACCTTTTCCAATACCTTATTATTGGGAACTCTATCTCTAGGTCTCGTGGGCAAAGCTTCATCCCAATTATACTAATGGTAAGGGGAAAGAAATAGAGATAGGGAGATGAACTGTGTTTTTAAACCACATGGATTATATTACCGTAGACAAAGAAACAGTAACTGGATCTAATGAAGAGAAGAGGATATTCATTATAGATGAATCAGAAAAGAAAAGCCAGTGATGGAAGGTAAATAGGATTTGGGAGTGTCTGGGTTTGCCTGTCTTGACTGTCACCTACACTGTTTTTGTTCTCTTCTAAGAAATCAGACAGGCAGCTGGTGATGTATGTGAAAACTGTGATAAGTTTTATTTCTCTGTTTTATGAAGAAAATCAGTGGGCACAGGCATAAAATTGATATACAGTGCAAATATGTAATTTACCGTGTTTATATAAATTAGTGTAGGATATCAGTTTGAACAAAGACATTATCTTAGGAGTAGTCAGAGAATTATTCATACCACAAAATCACTGAGTTTCAGAAAGAAGAAATCACATCAAATTGCTGTGAATCAGTGCTTTTCTCATGGGATGATTCTGTGCTTTTCATCCCTCTGCTTTCCTAAGCTTGTACAGATTTCAGGGGCTCAGGACCAGCCAGGCGGGTGCTGCCTCTTGTACCGAGCTGGGTAGTGGATACACTGATGGTCTCCAGCTCCTGAATGCTGGGCCAGCCCCATCTAGTGCTGCCACTGCTCCTCTAACCCTGAGAACCATACAAAACCTGTAACCTGCAGCTCTAACATCTGTGTGATGAAAGTCTCCCACAGTGAGGGGGAGCCTTGGAAGTACAGCAGCAGTTTCACCATGAGCTGAAGGTGAATGCCTTTTGCAGACTGCCTATAGCTAAATGTCTAGGGTGTTGGATTTGATTGCCAAGGGACTATGTGCTGGGTTTCTAACAGGTGTGAAGCCACAAAGTTCCACTGACCTGCATGGATCTTTGCTGGAGTTACATCCTTTAAGGAGTCCCTTCCCTGACAGGAACATTGGGTTTAATACCTACTTCCAAGGCAGCTTTCTCTGTTGCTTGCCCTACAGAGATTCTTTTTGAGTTGCTGAGAAAGTGGACCATAAGCAACAACTCTGAACTTTGCTTTAATACCTTATCATTTCAATAAAACTTCTGTGCTTCAACAAAGTAGCTGGGTTTCATACCACATATTTATCAGTGTCTGTAGCACTGTCAATTAGACTTTTGTATTACTGAGTTGGGACAATCTCTATTGCTTTTCAGGGTGCCATCGTACAAGATGTAAGAGCTCATTCTCATTTCTGCCAAAACTCAGCAGATAAAGTATTTTCCCAATAACCAGAGATGGAGTTAATTCCGTGCTAGAACAGGATGTAGCCCAGAACAGTCATTTGAACTTGTGTTCCCCTGACCCAATGTGTTGTGTGTCTAGCATAAATTTAATTCTTTGTATAAAGGTTTTAAAACTCTATTGAATAAGGACTTGACCCTTGGTTTCCAGTGTCCCAGATGAATGCCTTGACTGTGCTGTTATAGAGTGTGTTTCTTGCAATAGCATCTGTTGGAGCTATTCCATGTTTAAATAATTGAGTAGTTACTAGGGCAGAGCAAGAGATACCAAGTCTGTATCCTAGTAGTCAGGAATCCCAACTGAGCTGATAAAATAGAAATCTTTGGCAGAAACTGGGAGCTAAAGGAAGTTCACGTGGGTTATCTTTCAATTCAAAGGAAGATCCTAACTTTTTATGATATCCTGAGATTTGGGCTTTCACTTGCAAGGTCTTGATTTCAACCTAGCTGGAATAGGAAAAATGTAAAATCAGAAGGTTTTAGAGAACTGGAGATTTATATCCCACCATGCTCTAGGAATAATCATAATCAAATTATAAGGAAAAAAAGAATGCATATATCAATGGAGCATGTGTTTTGTTGGAAAAAAAAAGAACTGCTGTTGCTTCAGTGTTTCACAAACTCTGCTGTTACCCACAAGGACCAAGCATCTCACACTCATCTGACCTGAACTAGCTGGTGGAGTATTGTCAGTGGCAGGATCATGCCGAAAGTTTGTGGATTGCTGTCACTTTCCTGTTTCAGGCTGTCCTTTTCGTGTACATGACAGACAACTAAAGCAAGTAGTGAGATGTAGGCCTTAAAACAATGCCTTTGAAATAAAGCTGTGGTAATGCTCCTGCAATCTGTTTCCAGTGAACACTTTGGAACTCAGTTCTCATTCAGGTCCCCTCCCAGAAGGTGCACAACAGAATGAGGAACTGGGCAGGGATTGTCAGCTCAGTGATGGAGTCTTCTTTAATAGAGCCAGTTCAATAAATAAATCAAAATATCATTCCTTTTCTTAACTTAGTGCTGTCTGCTAATAATTTCTCCGTTAACTAGGAATGCAGAGCAATAGGCAGTGTGCTGCTCTGCATGTTAATAAGATTTCCAACTTCAGAAACTGTTTTCTAATACTGTTTCAGAGGGTATTGTCAGGGTTTCCTCAGTTGCTCTCTTTACACTTAGACAACCTTGAACTCACCATGGTTGATAATTGACAGGATTTAGTCCCAGAACTAATCATGACAGACAACTTTAAAATTAGTAGCTGTGCAAAATGGAGATAATAAGACCTCAGCTTGTCTGCAGAGCAGCAGTGATCACCAGCACATGTGAAGAAGCCAACTTCTTCAGACTCACATAAGAGAAACAGCTATTCAGGCCAGGATTCATCATGCTACACGCATAACATGCTACACACATAGCATAGTCATCAGAGGCTAAATCACTAGTGCAGTAGCTGTGGTGTATAAGAGCTGAGAGATTAAATACTTGGAAAGCAACAGACAAATATGAGTTCATATGTATTGCAAAGCCTGAAAGTACAATGGCAAAAAAAAGTGCAAAGTTTTGATGCTGGTGGATTTAGCTTCTGCTTCTGCCAAATAAAAACCTAGAAATAGGCATGGGGATAAAAAGTGCCTGGTATTGCCTTCACGTTTCTTGGAACTTGTCCTCAACCTGACTTGTTTTTAAAATAATTATTTCTGTGTAAAACTTTAGATGTTAAAATAAATTAAAAGTATTGTCCTGTTTTCAAAAACAATCAAAATTCCCCCTCCAGAGAGCTTTCCTTTTTATTTTTTTTTTGGGGGGGAGGGAGGGGGTGAAGAAAAAAACAAACAAAAAAACACATAAATTTTAAGAAAATTGAATTAAAACACAAATTATTTTAGTATCCACAGTATTTATTATGCTTGGGGGGGGGGGGGGGAGGAGGTAGTAGAAAAGCCTCTACATCAGTGTCCTCCACATGACCCTGTTCATCAGTACAGTCTGGTTGCAATTGCTCCTGCAGCCAAAAGCATCAGCAAGCATGAGGAAGGTAGCCAGAGCCTAGTCTCTGCTGCAGCCACAGAGGACACGTCAAGAGAGATGCTTGCATAGCTCTGGGCACTAACAGGCACCAGCTGGGTGGTCAGTGCTGGCAGAGTGTACTTTCCCTGGGTGTACTTTCAGTCATAGAGCTGAATTTACAAGTCCCTTGCTACCAGCACCCTGGGAGGGATGCTTCATCAAGGCATAAAGGCTTCATCCAGACTAGGTGGTGTTACTACAGGTCTCTCTTACCCAGACATTAAAACTGTCTACTACAGTTCTCAGAAGCAGGAGTAGTGGAAGTTGTATGTCTGGATCAATCATGTAAGCTAGATAGGATTTGACAACTTTGGGAAAGATTAAATTTAGATATATCAAGTTAAACCACAAGACCACAACAAAACCAGGTAATATTCAAATAATTTGCTTCTTCAGGTCCTCTGAAAATTTCCTGTGGAGAGGGGTTGTTCATCTGGTCCCAGTTATTTTAGATATTTGCTGATCTTTTTTTAAAAAATTGCATGCCGTGCTATTTAAACAGCAACCTTTAAGCTGTTTAAAGGAGGAGAGTGCAAAGCACTGGATTAATCTGCTTACAGCCCATATGGCCAGATGTTCCAAGGACTGTGGAGGAGCACAGGTCACAGTTAACCCACACTCAAATGGCTTTCTCAGCAAGAGGGCTTTATTCCACTTGATAAATCAAACTGGATAGCATTTTTATCTTTGAAACTGATTTCAATATTCTACTGTTAGGAAGAAAAATCAAGATGCAGTATGCTGTTTGTGGGCATAGCCTTGATGTGCTAGGGAATTGTCCGGCACATTATTGCATTTGAAAGTCAGGAGGATCCAGGCAAAAATGTGTATTGTAGTCAAAAGGTGAGGAGAAAAATACATTTCTCCTTCTCTGTGGGAGAACAGAGCGTACAAAACTGAATTTTCTAATCTAATGAAAAAAGTCAGAAGAGTGATGACTGAGCAGGAGTGTTATTATAAATTAAAATGGGAGCCTTTACAAGCTGATAAATAGAGCATAATGAATAACATTTTTAAGCATCAGCTAATTTATGAATGCTGTTCAGTCTTTGCCCCAGCCAGTTCTTGACTTCCTTTTTGGATTTGACCTATTGTGTATTGTTTTACAAAACCACCTTCTTGTCAAGTGAGATCTTTTCTTTCTATATAATCTTATTTGTGTTATTCTTCACTGGCTCAGTCAAAATACTGACCACAGTTTCTTTCAAAGTACTAAACAAACAGACTTGCTCTTTCTGTGGTCTTTAATTTTTTATGTTGGTGATAGACACAGGCTATAAGAACTAGTATGTTATTATTTTAAAGATGACATAACACTAATACTCCTGGTAAAGCCTTTTAAAAGGAGAAGAAAATCAATACAATGTTGTAATTTCTTAACCTATTGGACTTCACAGCATCCAGTGTAAAATAGATGAACATTTGGGTTTGCTATTACAGAAATGTGATTTCCAAGTCACCCAGAGGAACATAGAAGACATTCTTGCTGAAGCCCTGGCTCTCTGCCCAAGTTAGGTGATACTGGCATTTTGTGTGGAAAATTGCTTTTGTGGCTTAGATTGTATGCATTTGAAAAGAAACATTTCAAGTGTGGAGTAAAACCACAGTGTGTATTGCTCATCATCACAAGATCCATCATAAATGGCTCTAGTGTATAGTTACAAAGTATGGGTTACGAGGACTGCTGATAATTACTGTGGTGGCTAATTGGGATCAAAAGGTTTATGAGTAAGCAATCAGCTGTGGCCAAAGAGATGGTGTGGAGATGAGAGCACAGCTAGCAAACATTTTATCAGTGCATTAGCAATCAATGAAGAGTTCATTCTCAGTTTCTTCTATGTAACCAGCATGGACGCCCTACTTCTCATTTTAAGCTACTTGAGAAACTTTCTTTCAAAATTTTAGAGTCTTTGAATTTCTTTTTACTGCTTGCATAGGCATTTTCAAATTGCTAAAGAAGTGGCACTGAGCAGTGGGGAAGTATTTTCCAAGGATAAACATGCTTGGCATGGAAGTGGTGAAAAATCGCAGCAAAGGCAACCTGTGATCACGAGATAACAAGGCTGTGTGAAAACAGAAAAACAGCAGCTTCTGGAAGCCAAGATCAGGAAAGCCAAGACACTGGAAAGAATTTTAACCATTTAATACAGGATGGGGGTTGTGATAATGAACCAAGACAAAGACATTTGTAAATTTTCAGATAACTTACTGGGGAAAATATAATTAGGATTAAGTATTTTCTCTGTTGTTCTCCAATATATTAGGAAATGTAAATAGTCATGCCATGGTAAAAAATTTCCATAGAAAAAGAGTACTAATTGCCATGCAGTTCTTAGGTACTGAAATATTAACTGGAGTTAATTGAGTAATTTGAGACAGAACATTTTTCAATTGAAAAATATATATTAAAGAAAAATTAAAAAAAAACCAGCCTTGAAAAATTTTGGAAAAAATCTATTTCAAAAGAAATTTATTATTTTTTTTTTAATTTATGCAATAATTAAGAATCAGAAATTAAAATTAAATTGTTTAGTTCTGTCTAAATAAATCATTTCAGTTTATGCTGCTGTATTTATCAGCATGCAATTATGAAGTCACTATACATTAGACAAGGATATTAAGTACTTTGACCTTGCCATTGCTGAAATTGATAGATTTTTACAATTCACTTCATCAGCAAATACTCTCTGGAAACATGTAATGAGAGTTATACAAACCACCACGTATTCAAGATGCACACAGCATTTTCAGCATGGAAGATGTAATGAATCACCTTGGAATCTCAATAAAATGCCTCTGATTTCCAAAGGAAGCAGATATGGATAGCATATCATCGTAGCCAGCATGTTACAATGTGTACAAAATTGACCAAACTAGTTAAAAGTTATGTCATAGTGAGGTGACTCAAAATTTTACTTTTATTCTCCATGTTTCTCTCTTACTAACCAAATGAATATTTCTGTATATATGTCCTTTTTTCCTTCTGAAAAAAAAAATGTGCTATATCTTCATAATTAGGTCTATAATAGAAAATTGAAGGTCAAGCAAAATGAACCATTTTGGATTTTATATAGCTGCAACTGCAGTTTAAACCTGGAATTAAATTTTGGCCTTTTAGATTCACACACTATGTTGCTAAATGAGATCTACATGACATCATTCATTGAAACAACTGACCCAGATGGATAATTTGACCCCAGTTTCAAAAAATATTATCTATCCTCCTTTCTTCTTTTATTTTCCTTATGATCCTTCAGTTGTGAGCCACAGTCTGAGATAAGAATATAATGAAACATTGAGCAAAACCTTTGGAACCAGTAAGAACAACAGTGGAAAACTTGATCAAATCTTGGCAATACCAGGATAAACGTGAACACTCCCTTTGATTTTTAATGTTTCATTGAATGATTGTTCTTATTATAGCCATCATAACAGGATGCATTACTAAGTGATCTGTAGAATTAACTATTATATGACCACAGGATAGTTAAATATCAAGAAATGGTGGTCATCCCTGGGCAAATATTTTTTAGTTATAGCAGTTCTTGGAGGCTGAAAGGAAGGTTATATCAAGTCATGAGAAATAAACACTTTTTTTTCAATACCTTGTGCCTTATTGCACAGTGTTGGTTGATCTAGCAGAAGATACCATCTTCACTGCAAACTCTGTGCTGTATTTCTTTAGATTGTTGCAGCTACAGTAGCACCAGTGCTCTGTTGTGTAATGCATTAGTGATTTCATGCCTTTAGTACCTCAGAATAAACTGCTCTAGAGAAAAAACAATTTAGTGGTGTGGAATTGGGTGTTGGTGTCTTTTTTTTTGCCACAAATCTAGAGTATTTACTGGGCAGAAGACTCTCTGAGCTTAACAACTGAAGGTGCCACTCCTTCCTGAATTTTGTCTTCACAGCAGTCAGAGCTTGTTCCTTCCAAAACACATTGTCTGACACATTTTTTCTGCCTAAAAGAAAATCCTGAGGGAGATACTGATGTTAGAAGTGATCTTTGGAGAAAACAGATATTAAGTTTGCAATTAAAGCCTGAACCCCCTTATAACAGCCAGGATTGCTGGGGCACTCATGCAACACACTGCCACTCTGCGCAGTCTCAACCCATTTTTCCAAGCTTGCCTTTTGTTTTGCAAGGCAGTGATTTGTTAGCTCGTTTGGTGGAGTGAGGGCGCTGGAAGGTCTATGGGTATTGCGTGTCTTTGCAAACATTACAGAGACATGTTTGTCCAGCTAAAACTCATTCAGGAGGATTCACATGCATTTCTGTGGACAGCAGGCTGACGCATTGGTATCTAAGTGCCTGCTTTTAGTAAGTTCTAGAAAACAAAGAATACCTGCTTTTTGAGCGGGAGTATTAAGAAATATATGAATTGGATCTCCAAACTGCTTGTCATGGTTTAGAAGACTTTTGAAGCTACTTCCACAAAATGTTTTCAGAGACCAATGCTAGATCAAATCCCTGCCTCTGGGATATAACAGGTATTGCTGTATTTTTCGTTGTATACTCTGTGGAGATGTAGTTTTTGTAGTAATCATGGACTGAACTTCTCTGGTCCTGTCACAGGTTTAATGAGAGAAATTAAAGGAGACTGCCTGTCATTTGCTTTACTGGGCCTCAGACCATCAGGCCCATTTTTAATTATCTATTGGACTTGAAATAGAGGGGATGGATTATTGTTTCTTATAAGCATTGACTAATGGTATCACAGAGCAGTTCAGATGGCTGTGGTATAAAGACATAATCAGAAATTAGTTACAACAAGAAAACACAGCGTGAGAACCATTATTTGCTTTTTTCAGTGGAAGAAGTAAAACCAACCTATTTGCCCAAAATAAATGTAATGGAGATGGCCAAGATCCATAACTATTTTGTATTAAGGATCAATTACTGTTCTCTTGCTGTTGCATAGACTGATACAACAGGACTCCGTTATCAATTCAAAATTCACATTACTATCATCATTCCCATATCTCATTTTACTGCTATTGCTGCTAAGAATATTGGAAGTAAATTACATTAAAAATGTAATCATATTAAATTAAAACCGAAAAACAGCATTAGAAAAGTGAAGAATGGCATGTTCAATGACTTGTTAGATCAAAGAGCAGAAGTGGTTATTCTTAATGGAATATTAAGTTCTTATTTCAAATGTTTGGGCTCCTTTTGATTATGTTAGATCCCTACAGCTGCTCAGACTTTGACAGGGATTCGCATAAAACAAGGCAATGAATATGGTAAAGCTCAAACCACTCACAAAGCGGTAGTTGGAGGCTGACTTCAAGCTGAATGTTTGTAGTTTGAGCTTCATTCCTGAATTAGGTAGTCATTGTCACAAACCTCCTACTTTCTCCACCTTACCTTATGTGTCCAGAACATATTCTCTCAGGCACCTGCTTCCCACACATTTTCTGCCTACAGACAAAACGTCCCAGTTTAAGAAGGTGTACTAGCCCTCATCTCTGAATGGACAGATTTTAATGTGAAATTAGAAATCTACTGCATTTATAGAGCCTTCATTAGACCTTGACTTAATTCCAGAGCTATTATCGGTTAAGCCCTATCACAGAAGTACTTCTGAGACTGATTTCTATTCTGTTTATCAAGCATTTAGCCTATGACTGACTAAAGAAGAGAGAAAAACTAGTTTGTTTTTGAACCGTGAAGGACCCATATGCTTGGTGGAGCTTGAGCAAAATGCCACTGGCTATGTTAATAGAGTAGAAAATTTAGCCCAAACTGAGTTTCTACATTTGTAATTGATGTTATGACTGATGTAGCACTATTATGTCCTTCAAAGTTCACATAATATTACTCAAAAGGATACAGAGCACTGTATTTTATGGGGAGGGTAATGATTGTGATGACATAAGGTTTTGCGTGCTAATGTAGTTCTACATAAACTGTTCTCTCTAACTTCTAGGAAATTTGTAGGGAAGGAGAAAGAAAAATACTTTCACAGAATATTTTGAGTTGGAAGAGAACCACAAGAATCGTCAAGTCCAACTCTTAAGTAGTGGCTAATTTAAGGAATTGAACCCATGGCCTTGGTGTTATTAGCACCAAGCTTTAACCAGCTATCCACTGGTTTTGTGTCACTTCTACTTTCTCTCTCTGTCAAAAAACCAAGACTTTTTGAAAAGAAAGGGGAATTTTTAATTTACTTATGATGATGAAAAAATAGAAATTTCTGTAACTTGTCTAATAACTCAAAACTCAGTTCTAGGTGAGGTTTATAGTTAGTTCATATTTCTTCAGATTTGGTAGTTTTTGTAAGTCCAGCTCTACATTTGGGTTTTGATCAAAGGTTAAATAGGGTAGTAGGTAAATATAGGGAAAGGAATCATAACAAAATTAATTGTTACTGATCTTGGGGTTTTTTTATTCTTTTTTTTTCCCCCCTGATATTTCTGCTGGTAAAATGATGGTGTAGGATATTTTCTATAATTTTATATGTAGTATATATAAAAATCACAATGAAAATGCTAAACAAACTATGCAACAGGATAATTTATGGGACCTGGAGTTTGGATCACACTTATATATCTATTATAATTACTCACAGACCTTGGGAGTCTTGGAGAGCAGCCAGAATACCAGAATACACTCTTGTATACACAGAGAGTAATAAACATATTCTTGGCACTAATTTTCCATCCTTCCCCAGCAATAAAGGGACTGTTTTCTAGGTTTTATCCATATGCTCAGCAGCATAACATTTGCTCTTGCTGTGCTCATCAATCTGACGACCTAATGCTTCATGAAGGGGGTATCAAAATACCACTGGGTGACCAAGCTTTAGGTCTGTGCTTTGCAGACATCTCATCTAGCTCTCACGCTGATAGCTGGGGAGTCAAGCCTTTGCTCTCTCTAGGCTACTGTGAGCAAACTCCACTTGGTAAGGAGTGAAAGCGTGCCAACAGGAATCCCATATGGTGTTTATTATCTGGAGAGTGTCCAGGCAACGCTGCTAATGCCTGCTGTTATTACTACCATAAATACTCCACTAAGATGGGTAGATTCTTCAGGAGAAAGGTTATACTGGAACGGCGAAATTGTCTTCTGCGTGTAAGAAAGGAGACAGAGGCCACGTGCCTGCTTTTAGCTGGACCCTCCAACTGGTCAGTGTTCACCACACACTGAGGAACTCTGAGGAGCCTCTAAGCTTTGTTGTCCCTGTCCCTCCCTGAGACTGCAGGGTGAGAAGGCCTGTGCTGCCCTTGGTCAGGAATAGTGAACAGCAGGTTGGAGGTGCGATTTGTTGGATTAATTTCTGTGTTACTGAAATCAGCATCCAGGAGAGAACATTGCTTATGTAGAAGCAATCTGAGGTCAGGTTGTGGTCACTGACTCATTACTTCAGTAGGACAATTCATGTCCTTTCATAAGACTGCTGTCTCACCGCCCCACCACCAGATTACATGGAAGGAGAGCTAAACTCACCCAAAATTGATTAAATTCTTGAGTCTGGTTAAATTTAGGTCTTCCTTCTTAGCTCTAGACTTTCTCACTAAGATTAAGAAGTAAAGAAGATTATTGTTTTCTGTACACATGCTGTGTGTTCTGCAAATGCATTCCTGACACTTCTTTGGGAACAGCACTTTATAGAGATCACAAAATAGAAGTTTGCTCTTTTTTTTGGCCAGGCAATAGCCTTTACATAAGGCAGAGGTTTGATCATCTTGTTTTTCCCAGTTTTATCATGGCAGAAACAGCATGAATATCTTCTCTAAATATGTCTTCTTTGGAAAGTAAGTCATAATTTCTGGGGAATAAAAATTGTAAGATAATAAGTGAAGCAATCCATTTCATAATTTAAAAAAAAAAATGTAAACCAATTCCTTATTTTGAAATCTGCTGATCAACTGCTGTTTAATCATGTAAACATGTTTCAAGATCCCTTTGTTATGCTCTGCCTATTAAATTATGTTTATTTCTTATTGTACTAGAAAGCTAATGATTCATAAATTAAAGTAATAGAGCTGTAAAGATTGCACTTCTGTTTCAATTTCCTTAATTTCATAACTTCTGCCTTTCTGCTGCAGCTTGTAACAACCCTTTCTCCTTACAGCATGCCAACACAAAAAAATATTTCAAAACTGCTTATCATAGCCATATCAAATATAGATTGTGAGTCTAAGCGGGCAGGTTGTAAACCGTGGAAAGACTTTACATGAAAGAATTTACATATATTAAATCCATGATTCATACTGCTCCTAGCAGAAAGTCCCATTCAGTACACCAGTCAGGAAAGACTAATACCTCATGCTGTCAGAGCCTCAGGAAATTGCTATATTTAGATCCCTAAATTATAGAATGCAGCTATTAGCACGATCTTTATTATCATTACCGTTATGATTAATACTAAAAGTTAAAACTGCTGAAGAATTTAACTTACTCATCAAGAACAGTTTTCCCAGCTCCAGCAATGGGATATATGGACAAACTTGCCTACATAACATCCTGTGTCGTGACAGTGCATTCATAATATAATTACAATGCTAGAGCCTCCACAGCAGTGAAGTAAGTTATTCCCTTCTCACGCTTACCTAAGGCACTGCTTATACCCAACTCATCAGGACATAGAACAGGGGTTTTACAGTGCTTTTTGCTTTGTGCTTTTCTGACTGCAGAGTCTTGGAGCAGATGTGATTGTATTGCTACATGCCCAAAGCACCTCTCACCGCAGGACAGTCCTGCCAGAGGTCCTGATGTGTTATCACAAAACAAAATGTCTCATCAGTCATGCCATTTATCAGGGATTATATATCTATTTCTTATTTCAGCTCTGTGTATGTTTTTCAAAATCAAACAGAAAATTTTCCAGTGTCATATAGGAGTTATAAGGAAGTAAGTATTATCCTCTGGGATATGATTCTGGGCCCAAAATTAGTTATTTGACCTATTGTTATCTTGCCATTTGAAAAAAAAATTATTTGAAAGTTTGTAGGATCTGGCAGTAACCCTGCCGGAGACTTGTCCACATCATTATTGAATTGCCAGAAGCATAACAAAAAATGTCTTTTCATTTAAGCAGCATTTATCAGCTGAGACTTGGTGACTGCCCCAGGCTGTAATAGCTATGAGAAATTCATGTTTAATCATGAGCATTATGCAGTATGAAAACAGACTGTGTTTTTAAAGCTAACTTTATCCTGCTCTGAGGAATGGGCACTGTCCTGTGAAAGCATATACTGATGCGTTCCTGCAGCCCTGATGTTTGTATCCCACCGACAGAAAAACTTCTGGATGACAAATTTAAAACCTTTATCCCTTAAATCCAGGCCCATGTAAGGAAAAGAATATCTTTAATCCAGAAGCACCATCTCTGGAACTGCAGAATAGTTGTCATAAAAAAGACATTCAAACCGGTTTGCAGGCTGCGTTGGAACAGGGAAACATTTCCTAGGGTTTCCCTGTCCACCAGAATTAAGATCTTTTTAGCACTGTATATCTGAAAGAAAGTATAGCCACACTACTCTCTTCTGTCTGGGATAGAGGAAGACCAATGGACATTCTAAGCTGCATGAAGCTGTCAGTGCTTTCAGCACAGAACTCCTCTTGGGAGAGAAAAAAAGTTCTTTCATTATAGTCTTCAAGGTTAATGGTTTTGATCATCAGAAAGGACATGGTGTGGTTCTAGATTTACGCCTTGGGAAATGTTCAGGCTTTGAATTCTGTAAAGCTTTTAGTTAATATTAAATGCACAGGTGTATAAAACACAAGAAGTCTACAGAGAAATGTTGTAGAAGAGAGGAAGGCGACTGGTCCCATGGGGTAGTCTGTGGAGTCTAAGACACAGTCTGTGTCTTGGTGTGTCCTGATGGGCATGGTCTCCTACAAGCAGATACAGTAGGTCTACCCATCACAGGCAGGGTGGACAAACCTAACCTTGTCCTAAACTTAATCTAAGAATGATGAAGAGTGAATACACCAGAGAAAAGCACTGAAAGATGGGCCATATGTACAGCTGGCTGCCAACCTCTGAAAAGTTGTGTTGAATTCGCATCCAGAGGACCCCCAACTCCACTCTTCTCCATTCCCCTCAATTTTAATTTTCTTCATATAGCAACAGTACATAGTTTTAACCAAAATTTTTGTGTTATTCTGAGACCATGGACACTGAAGGGGTTTTCTGAGAAAGTGAAATTTATTTCCTGACCTCCTCTGGATTAACAGTATGAAAGTTTGAATTCCATTAACATGACAGAAGTGATTATCCACTGGGACCATTTCATATTAAACCATTTCCAGGATGTGAAGTTCCCAAATAAATACCATATGAAGGTGTGGATTCACTCTGCCATAGTTTCAGTAATGAATAATAGTTTAGAGGTTCTTGTCAGGGCACCGCAGGTCATCAGGGCAGGGCCTGGCAGCTCATCCCGTCCTGCCCCATCCAGGAGCAGCGAGGCATAGGGGCAGCTCCAGATATCAGGCACCTCCCTGAGCGTGATAACACCACAGTGTCTTGCTGGGCTGTGGGCCCATGGGTGGGCCTGGCTCAGCAAACCTCATGACAGTGCTTTGGGGTCCTGCTGGGGCAGAGCTGATGGCTCCAGTAGGCTGACAAAGGGTCCTGCGCCCTGGGCAGGGAGCCCTGGAGGCTGACATGGGCTCCTGGGGGGTCTTGGGGAGGTTGAGCAGGGATGGGCAAGGCTGGCAGTGCCTCACGACCTCAACAGTTTTATTCAGCCTTTCTGATAAGGAAGAAAGTATGAATGCCAGAATCTGAAGTAAGCTGAGAAATTTTACTGTAAAACTTAAAATGAGAGGAGCCAAAAGCAATGCACTTCTTTAGCAATCCTAAAATGTAAGAAATCTATATCAAGTTTTATTTTGCTCAGTATTTTGAATATTGAGCAGACACACCACTGGCTGTGGGCAAGAGAAAACAGTCTCTGCGTTCCCCTCTAGACCTGCCCAAAGCCCATCTCTGTGTTGCTGTTGCAATAGACAGTTCATGTTTTTCTGTGAATAAATTGTCTGTCAAGAGGCCATCAAGAAATTGTAAGCAGAAAAGCATGACATTTGATGCACACATAAAAAAATCAATGAAGCAAGCCTCAGCTGCTATAAACATCATGATGGCATCCAAACCTGTGGACAAAGGATGTAAGATGTTTTTAAAACAGGAGCTTCAAAAGCAGATTTCACTCTTTGCTAGTGTATAAAATGACTACAGATGCAGGACTATTACACTTTCAGACCATGTTTCTTTTGACTGATATGAAGGCAAAGAGCTGGTGAGGAAAAGCTTTAGTTTCCTATACAAGTAAACCTTAGTGTGTAGTCTTGTGCAGAACTAATAAGTGGCAACAACTTTCAGAAAATTCACGGAAGGAAGTGTTCCACAGGGTAAGCTTGAAATCCATTTTATGGGAAGGGGCTTGGTTTGTCAAAATACTTTACAGGAAAACTTCTGAAGTTTTTCCTTCATTTTTATTTTTATCAATTTCTTTTGACTCAAATCATACCTGTCCCTTTTGGCACAAATCATACCTGTCCCTTTTGACTCATCATATCTGTCTCTTTAATAGCCCATAAGATTGGTGTTGCCAATTTTTACTTTGCGAAAGAAATCATTGACATCTTAGTTTTAGACAAGGTACTGGGAAAGAAAAAAATGAGACTTCATGAGAGTTTAAAGTTTGAAACAAAACCATGGGGTGTTTCATTTCAAAATCAGATCAAGCACTTTGATTCAGATTCTGGGTGGTGTGAAGTTCCAGCATCTCAGCATGTACCACAGGATGCAACTCAACCCTTTCATAATATCTTTATTCAAGAGAAGACCAGAAAAGCATAGTCCAGCCGTTTTTTGTCCTTATATCAGGTGACTGTCCCCATGTCAGAGAATAGTTTGCACTGAAAAATATCCCATGCTAAAGAAAGCCCTGAACCTGGGTCTTTTTCTCTCTAACAAATGGCAAAGCTGCCAAGCCTCCAGCCTGGGTTTATTTTATCAACATTTCCAATTTCCCTTTCAGTCAAAATAAGACTGTAGGACCATCTGAGCAGATAATTATGTAACTGTGAAAGTTCAGAGCATGCTGAACAAAACAAAATATGTTTTCCTTCATTTATGCAGACTAAACATATTGTCAAGGTTTTGAAGCAGTCAGTCCAAAATTTTCACAAAATACTGCAGTTTCCCAAGCAGCCTGTTAGTAAAAGAATTGCACCAAAATGCTATCCTTTCTATAAACGCTCATCAGAGGGAAGACTTTGCTGAATACTTCCAGTGCCTAATTAATTGCAGACATAAAAAAACTCTTTGCATACTCCAGTATTGCCAGCTGAAGGTTTCTGAAATCACTGGTGAGCTTGTCATAATTATAACAATTTAAAAATAATTATGGATCTGAGAAATCAGTTTTGGATCCTTTTGCTTCTATTCTTTTCACATGGAAGACTCCATTCAATTACCTAAATATAGACATCCAGTACAATTTGAGATGCCCAGGCAGGGTATCCAGGGCATCTACATGAGTCTTGCAGATGTGACATTACAGCAGCAGAAGACCCTGTGCCCTTCTAGAGCTGTAGCTGGAGAGTAATCAGGGTCCTGTAGGGCATCCAAAATGACACTACATTCCTGTGCTTAGGTCACTGGGTCGTGCTCTGACTGTCACATTTCCAAACTGTTTGTTACAGTTTTGAAGGTTAAAAGCCAGTGAAAGTTTACACTTGCATATATTTGACTGGCATCAAAAACTGCATCTTTACACTGAATATCTGGAGATGTTTGATAATTCCTGCTGCTCAAAGCAACAGTTGCAGGACTGACAGATCCAAAAGCTGACCTTTCTGTGAAACTTTCTGTAACTATTCCTGTGGTATATCCATTACATACTTGCATCTTAATCCTCATCTTTCAATGAGGACAGTCTTATGGATGTGTTTCTGAATCAGGAATAGATGTAAATGGGTTTCATGCCTTCAAAGTGTCAGCCTTTCAGAGTACTTTTGACTTTTACAGTTTGCATTGAATTCTGTTTCAATGTAAAATAATAAAAACATCCACAAAGAGTTTACAAACTCATTGACCTCCATATTTCATTAGCCCTCTGGCATTCTGCTGACAGGAGTATGCTGGGGATGGAGATATTTGAAGGTTTTCTCCATTATTGGAGAAATATTCTCATTCATGTAAAAAAAAAATCAGTTTTTGCATTGCAACTTTTGCATATAGCTGACTTCCAGTCCAAGAACATTTTGATGTGCGGAAAGGACAAGAGAATGATGAGAGTGGTTTAGGATACATTTCCAGTTGTTATTACATTTAATTGATAATTACATCTTAATTGTGCTCATGCTTTAACCAAAACTGAAATGAAAGTTCAGTCGATGACCAATTCTGTGCTGTGCTTCTTCTCCTTGATCACTTCTGTCATATTCTGAATGTTATGCCCTGGTACAAGACAGACTCCAGATCATGTTTACTATTCAATAGGCGTGTAAACTATCTTGAATTTCATTCACAGTTGCGCCACTTACAGAACTGTTGGCTTCAATGCATCCCATTCAGTGCATATACAGCTCTCTTAAAAATTTTCTTCCGAGTTCCAGCCATCCAGCCAGCCTCTGGCTCACAAGTTAAAAAAAAAAAAAAAAAAAAAAAAAAAAAGATAATTTTAAATCAAATGTTATTATATTGGCATAATTAGGCTCAGAGAAGATGGAACCTTGTTAATTCTATTTTTCCTTCTCAAGTATCTAATATAAGGTGGCATAGTCTTATCCTCAGTATAGCTGATAATCATTATTCTTAATGCAGCAAAATTGGCCTCATTTTAAACACTCATGGGCTTTGCCTTTGATAAAGAGGTAAGATAATAATGATAGAAGTGATGTTCCTTAAAGGATGTTTAGGAAATTCAATTAATATGGGGGTAATCTTTTTTAAGGGTAAAATGTACTGCATATTCAGCTTAAGGCCTTTAGTCACAGGGCTCTAATGAACTAACATTAGCACTTTTTTAAGCAATACTTGCTTTTATCTCTTAGAAGAGAATATAGATTTTCCACTAAGCCAAGCAAGTTAGAAATGTTAATATCAATACAGTTACTGGGACAGTTTGAATACATAATTTTTTATTTAGTAACTGTAGATTTTTCAATTTCATGTTCAAAATTATTAAAGTGAAAAAAGTCATCTTGAATGAAAGAGGTGTTTTGTTCAGCTTCAAAAGGGGTGCCCTCACTGTATATTTTTTATTATTTTAAACTGTAACTTCTAAATACCAAATAAAGCATTTCCTTAGAAAATGTCAGAAATAAAGGTTTTCATTACAAAACCCATTCAATTGAATTAATATTTCACAAGTCTTGTTGCTGTATTTCTTGGCAAATAAGAAAACTGGGGAAAATATTTAGGCACAGAAGGGTGTAGATAAATGTTTTGTGGTGTTTAAAAAAAGTGTGAACAAGTTTATGTCTCCAACTTGCAATTACAGTTGTAATAGATACCTTTTAAAAACAGAGATTCATCTGCTATTGTCTGCCTCTTTGTGCATCTACACGCAGGTCACTTTGTCTGCCCCAACTGTAGGATGAAGAAGCTTTAAAAAAAAAAAAGAAAACATATATTTGTTTCCACAATGGATTAGAGATAATCTGAGTGGGAATCCCAGACTCTGAAACGTTGAAGTTGTGGGTCCTTTTGTTGTTGTTAACTGATACATTATTCTCTTTACTCATAATATGCATTATTCTAGTGCATTATTCTCAGCATATACTGAGGTACAGATAAACACCTTTACCTTGGTATTTGTAAAATCTTGTTAAGCAACAAAAATTATACTTAAGGTCTATCTTTGAGGATTTGGGGCAATTCCTTCATCTTTGACTTGACCTGCATTGGACACACCACAACGGATATTATTTTTTTTTATATTGTTGGCACTTGATTAGTGCAGCCCTCCTAATCTCACAGTATTTTATAAGAGAAAGAGAAGATTTAAAGCTTAAGGGTTTCAGTAGTTACCAAATGTAAGTAATGCTGGACATATAACAAAACAGCATGCAGACCTCCATCTGCCTGCCCTTTCTGTGGATCTGTTTACCAAGAGGATCTTACATATTTATTATTTTAAACGCTGTGAATTATACCTCAGAGCTAATGCCAAGCCATGTTAATTTCCTTTAAATAACAAGTGACAAAAATGCTTAGGGTGAATCACTTATTTTTATCGAGAAATAATCTTTGTAGCTGAAAATCATCAGGCAAAAATGTGTCTCTCTCCTAGGCTTTCCTCTCCAGAAGAATTCATATCACCACTAAGTGCCTTTCACCTCTGTGCTTTTAAATGAATCATAACCTCTGGTAATAGGACAGACTGCCTGAAAAGGTTTGGTTTCCCAGCAGCTGGTGCTACCAGAGAGGCTTGGGGAATTTCTTGAAGAGACTAACCAAGATCCAGCAGAAATGGAGCCAGCACAACTCTTAGAGCAGGCTGTGCTGTGAAGAAACATGCCCGGGCAACAAGGTTCCAGCTGCTCCCTGGTGTTCCCATGGCTTGTTAGCCCTACCAGTCCCCTGAAAAAAAGCCAAAGAGCAGCTGTGCCCAGATGAATGCCACTCTGAAATAAGTTCAGTTATGTGAGGAAAACTGACTGTCAGCTTAGTTTTGCTGACAGTAATGAAAGCAAAGAACAGGCTACTACAGTGGAAAGCATGTATGTACTAAAACTGCAAGGGAGGCAATATAAGAGATTTTATAATCAAAATTAATTATTTTCCAGCAAGTCCATAGTTTATTCTTTTACTTCACATAACAGCTATCCATGTTTTTCCAACATCTCAATACTTAAAAAGTGATGGCTTTGAAGTATTTCTATTGCTTTTGCCTCCCCTCAGTTCTGCTGCTACTATTTGGAAAGCATTGGACTGAAAAGTTTGCTAAACCTGGTTGAAGTTAGCCAGAATGCCACAGTCTTGAGGGCCACAACTAGACTAATCTTGTGCATCCTGCAAGTATAATGTAAGCTTCTTGAAGTCTGGGGAAAAAAATTATTTTTTGTCTTGTGTACTGTTGAACTTGAATTTAAAATGAGAGAATTTTAAGAAGAGAAGAAAGGCTATTCTTCCTCTATAGCTATCCTGTAAACTTCCACCTATCTGATTTTTATCACATTTTGATGAAAGCAAACACTTGAAATTAAGATTTTACAGGATCCCTGTCATTTGACTGATTTAACCTCTGAAGAATCACAGGTTCCTCCAAAAAAGTTGCTTCATTGTTCAACATAATTTTCTCTCTTGTCTCATTCACTCTTCAATAACTGTTGCTCCAAGGTGATAAATTCTTGTTAGGAAATATTCATCACTTTAGATTTCATCTGTCCAGTCTTCAGAGAGACAGTGTGATGCCATAGATCTTCCCAAATATTGAGATACTAGTCTTTGTCCTAAAAAATGTTGAGTACCTTTCTACACAGTAAGTGAATTAATGATTTGCAATAAATCTTACATGTATTCACTGTCATTTCTCTATCAGTACTAATAGAATCAGTTTCTAAGTCTGCACTGAGTAAAGCCAAAGATCACCTTATGTGCCCTCATAACAGAGAGGGCCAAAGCACAAGGCTGTGGCCATGTGCTAAAAGCACAGTCCCTTGGAAGAGCAGCTCCCAGCTCCTGGGCATGCTGTTGGATGGCCATGCAGAAGCTGGGATTCTGGGAGGAAATCTAGCAGTAGCTCAGAGGAGGGATAGTTGCTATCTCATTAATTATCAAATCTCTTATGTACCATGGAAAAGAGGTGACTTCTTTTGTGAAAAAAAAAAAAAAAAAATTTCTTTGCCTGTAACGCTAGACTAGCAATCTGCCTCGCCCTGGTAACAAAACAAATTCAAGGTTACAATGGAATTGCTCGCTGTTCAGAGCCATCCAGCCCTTTCTTTTAGAAGTTGGGCTATGTGTTATTAAAGGGAGCCATTTTTAATAGAACTACCTAACCAGAGATGACAAAAAACTACCTACTTTTTCTTAGTAACTGATACTGAAAAACAAAAGACAGACAGAGGTGATTTCTGCTGTTGAGAATGGGTCAAGGGCACATCTCTTCATTCCTCCCGTTCTATGTTCTACGAAGTCAAATGCTTCTTCTGTCAGTTAAAAGAAAGGCTAATGGAGAAAGCAAGAAATCAGAGAAATACAAGGAAGTTATTTAAAAATGCATTTCTCAATCCCTTCTTTCACTTTTTTCTTCCCTCTCTACCCTTCTCCTTCTCCATCCCAACAACTTTGCATGTTCTTGTTTTCCAAGAGTTTTAGATCTTAACCTCTGTTTTCTGACTGTTTTTATCATTGTATTGAAATCAGTTACAGAATCACAGAATAGACAGGGTTGGAAGGGACCAAAGTGGGTCATCTGGTCCAACCTCCCTGCTCAAGCAGGGTCGTCCTAGGGCACGCCGCACAGGATTGCTTCCAGATGGTTCTTGAATATCTCCAGTGAAGGAGGTTCCACAACCTCTCTGGGCAACCTCTTCCAGTGATCAGTCACTCACAGAGTAAAGAAGTTCTTCCTCATATTCAGATGGAACTTCCTGTGCATCTGTTTCTGCCTGTTGACACTAGTTTTAGTGCTTGGCACCACCAAAAACAGCCGGGCTCCATCCTCTTTGACACTCTCCCTTCAGACACTTGCAGACTTTGGTAAGGTCCCCTCTCACTCATTTCTTCTTGAGGCTGAACAGGCCCAGCTCCCACAGCCTTTCCTTGTAAGAGATGTCCTGCAGGCCCTTATTCATCTTTGTAGTCCTCCACTGAACCTGATCCAGGAGCTCCGTGTCTCTCTTTTACTGAGAAGCACAGAACTGGACACGTACCATATTATCTTTCATTAAGTGTGGTGTGTAATGCCTGACATTCTCCTACCCTTTCCCCAGACACAAATGTGAGCACTTGAGTGTTTGCATTTGAAAATTTATGTATCTTAACTAAGCAACATCATTAGCACCCATATAAGAAGACAATGTAAAAGAAATGTGCTTTCTATTTCAGGTTGGAGGTGTCTGATGCTCTTATTTAAATGTCTGATAGCCAGTCCTATTCTCTGTAGAGATGAGCTTTAGCCACAGTATTCCATTCCACCTGAGAAGAGTTGCCAGCTGTGGTCTACACTGCTGTAGACTGAATACTTCATTTCGGTGAGGAGATTGAAGATGAAGGCTGTAACCTTCACTTGGTTCTGCATTGTACAGGGAACAATGTAAAGCACAGCAACCAGACTTGACACATTTGCAGTGGCTGTAATGCTGAGGAAAACATGCCTCTGCCCCCTGCTTTAGCTGGCATCCTTCAGTGCTAAGTTTATTGAGGAAGTATCAGACATTTCCATAGTCAGGGCCTATGGGAAATGAAGGCTTGAGAGCTGAAGGTGGACTGTTAATCATAGGCCAGGCACTTAGATCTACTCAAAAGGTTGCACTGCTTTAACTACACAGTTTGTTGGATTAAGCCTGAACCATATCAAGGCATGTTTTTCCTCACAGGTTTTCACTGTTTTAAGTAAAGTGATTTTAAAATACACTCTT
>NW_020956016.1:148996-158429 GCF_003031625.1 Empidonax traillii
GTAAACACTGATCTTAGTACTTTTCTTCAGGTGTTTGTTTTGCCACAAAAATACACTCTTAAATCTAACCAGTCAAAGTTTGTTTTTACAGCAGGCTGCATCTGCCATTCCACTAGCACATTCACTGTTTTTAAAATTCCCTTTGCTTTCAGCTCAAATATTTGATTTCCACATGGCATTTAGTATTTTCTTTCTTGACATATCCTGCATCACCACCAGACTGAATCTTGAGTATTCATTAGTTCTGAGAAAGCTATTACATAGTCAATGGCATGCATACTTCCATGCATAATGGACTGCAAATCAGTTACATTGTTCTGATTTTCTTTATTTTTACTGTTTTTCAGTTAAGAAATACGGGTCAGATTTGAAAAGAGAAAACTAAATGGAGGTCTCATCCACCTCAGTTCAAGTTTTATGTTGATTAAATTGCCATACTAAAAAACAAGGGCGGCATGCCAATGTTATGAAAAGGCTGTAACCCCTCAACAACCTGCTGTTTCTTTTCTTTATTGTTATGTCACATATCCCAGACAGACACATAAGGACTATACATTAGAGGAACAAAAGAGCACCAAACTATTTTCCCAACTATTTTTATTATCTTATTTTTTCCATCATGTCCTTTGTTCCATTTTGTTCAAAATTATTTCTTGTGCTTGTTACCCTAGGCATAAAGCCTAAGCTTATTTGTAATTTATAAATCATATATCCTCTCATTTTCATGTTGTTTGATTTTATGTGAAGAGTTTGGATTAGTTCTATCAATCCTCATTATAATGCTAAGTACAAAAATTAGGTACTATAAAAACTTCACATGCAATGAAAATAAGCCCTCTTCCTCAATCTGACAGTTGAAACTTAAATATTTGTATCCAGTTACCATCCTGACCATATTGTAACTTGTCCAGTTAAAATATTTTATGCCAACTTCTTAGTGGGTAACTAGTGCAATACAGTGTTACTTTAGGTGGCTGGTTTTGCTGCTAGTCTCAAGAAGAAGTGAGGAGGAGAGAGGATACAAAATAAGTAACCCAGGAAGAAAAGCTGCAGACAAGCTAGTTTGCATATTTTCAGATAGTCTTGATGGATAATTTTAATATAAACAAATCAGGCAACTTAAAAACATGTACTCCTGAGAGGGTGAATAAGGGCCCTTTGCGCTCCTCACCTTAAAAATACTTGATTGGTAAACAGTTTTATCAATTAGTCCTTTCAGCATCTCTACAATATAGATAAAAAAATACCTTTTTGTGTTCTGCACAGTGGGAAACAACAAGTTTGGGTGGCTTGCTGAAAAACAGAGAGGCTATGCTGACAGGGAACAGAATAACACTTAGAGACTTTGGTTGGTGGCAGCTACTCTGTGAGATGAGCACAGTTTATCTCTCATGCTGAGCTCCCACCACTAGAAAACATTTCTCTTTCCCTCGGTGGAAATTGTTAACTTTACTCAGTAGGTTGGCAGACATCTTTTGTAAGGATTTTGTGCGGTGATGGTTTATATATAGCTGACCTCCCTGTGTGGAAGAGGCTGCTGGGCTGTGCCTTGGAGTGCACCACAAGGGTACTCGGCCTCCTCACATAATGGCCTTTTGTCCAGTCACTTGAGTACCTGGACTAGAGCAGATGAGCTAAAAGAGGGAGGATATCCTTAAAAATTGTTGCCTAAACTCAGGAGGAAAAAAACTCACCAGGCAAATTTAGTACAGCTAAGATAGAGAGCAGCTCTTTTAATGGCTGCTCTCTGTCTCATGGAGCACGAAGGTGAACGCCCACATACAGAATTCTTACACTTTTATATCTTTTACTTATTATCATATCTAGTGGGGGCATCCAATCCTACGACCCCTTTTACCCTCGTACCACCCTCAGAACGGCCCCGTTGGAGTCCCTCTAAGGGTTTTGAGCCTTCTGTTTTGTTTTGTCTACCATACCTCTCGTTATTCCGGTCCAAATGCACGTCCCAATGGAATATTCTTGAAAAGACTGTTAAAAGACAGTTAAACTGAAGCTTCAGAAATGTGATACACAAACTGTGAGAAAGTAACGGTCTGAAGTGAAAGAAAACTCCTGCTACATTAAAATCTACAAAAAGCTAAAAACCTTAAAATTCTAAGGCATCAGTTCCCCCCTTCTGAGACTTGACAAAACCTCTGTCTTGTCCAGTCTCTACCCCCTATAATTAATCATACCAGGAAGGTGACCAACACCTATAGCACTGGTTCATACAAAGAACTGTTGTGCCAATACTAACAATATATACAACTAACATGAACAGTTGCTTTATTGCCTCTTATTTTAACATTCAAGAGTAAAGCAAGTTGCAAAAAAAACCCTTTAAAGTTTCTGTAGATTTTGGTTTGTCATTGTCTCCCAGGATAACCTCAGACACATCTCCCCTTTTCAGCATTCTGCCTTTAGCAGCGTTTGGAAAGCAGCAGTCCTAAAACTTCACTGAGTCTTGTGCACTGGAATGCAAGTGCCAAATTTGCCTCTGTACCATTTGACTTTGGGGAGCCTTTGAGCTTTCAGTAAGCATTTCCTTTATTTCTAGGCAATAGGCTGTAACAAAGCAATGAAATTGGGATAATTTTTATTTTATTAATTTTTATTACTACATTAAGGTTA
This sequence comes from Empidonax traillii, assembly GCF_003031625.1. Classification (NCBI taxonomy): domain Eukaryota; kingdom Metazoa; phylum Chordata; class Aves; order Passeriformes; family Tyrannidae; genus Empidonax; species Empidonax traillii. The sequence continues at coordinate 151,628 of NW_020956016.1, forward strand.
TATGAAGAACTCTCCAGTTCAGTACCTGTTGCAGTTTTAGGACATTTTTTTTTTTTTGTAAAGTCCTTTTATAAGTCATATTAAAGCATTTATTAAGGTGCTTTAAGGTAATGAATAACGAACTTTAGATAGAAAATCAGAAGTGACATCTTCAGAAAAATATGAAAGGGATTAAAATGGTCCTTGTATTGAATAACCAAATAGAGAGAAATCAAGAACATTGCAAAATCTGATCTGTTTATCAATTTGTTTTTATTTTCAAGGGGGCAAAATGACATTTGTGAGTATTTGAATGGTTAAAAATTCTGAAGTAAATGGCTTTCCTTTGGGAGAAACATCACCACATTTACTTCAGCTCCGTTATTGCTGTAGGGATTAAGTTATTTGTAATGCAGAAAGTGCTCTTGGTAGAATAATTAGCTTTTCGGGGAACACAGCTTACACCTTTCTGGAGCCTCTGTAATTAGGACTGAGGAAATAGGTTCATCACTACTGCTGCTATTTCATTACCGAATAATCATTTGTATCTAAACACACCACTCTTCGGAGAATGACTGTCTGTGGTCAGATATGCTAATTTGTCTCTCATTTACATTGCAGTGTGTTTAGCAGCATACTTTTTAAGATAGGCAAATAAGTGCAGCTGAATTTTTAGTTCCTTGTGTTGCTAAGAGGGTGGTTCGGTTTACAAAATCAGCAGTGTAATAAGCAACCCCAAACCACTTCATCAGATTCTAAACAAGAGACCTTTAAACAGAGAGCTCACAACAAAGGACACATATTTTCTGCTTTATAGGGTTTGTATGTCAGATGTTAGAAAAATGAGAAGCTGCCTGGCAGTCTGGACCTCAGACTGCAACTCAGCTATCTCTCCTGCCCTCAGGTTTGTGTGTGCATCCCAGCTACATCCTGACTGCATACCAGGATGTGACCAGGGTGCCCTTGGTCTCCTCTCCTCCGTGTCAGAGGTTCCCTGTGCCCTGGTTTCTACTAGAAGGAAAATTTCAGTAAGTCTCTCACAGTTGGCAGTAAGTCACAGTTGGCAGAGAAAGAGGACAGCAAGGCACATTGTGACACTCTCATCCTGGTCTTGCTGGTCTTAAGCTTTGGTCTGCTTAGTTTCTTTAGAGGCAGTTTAGTGTAGCAGTTCACACAGGATCATTCTGCCCATGTGCAGTGTCTCCAGGGAGACTCTGAAGTGGAAGGGAAAGTAATGAAAGAGTTTAGGTACCTCCAGGAACTTCCTTAAGCAGTGTATTTTTTAAGTGATTTGATACTTCAGTGACTAATATCTACCTAAACCCAGGTGCAGGTAGGTTTTATTGGCTTTGGCCATATGCTCTAAGTCACCACTAATATCCACTCTCATTTAGTACTGCTGAATAAAACCCCTGAATTCATTTTGCTTCAGAAAAATCCTTACATCCCACTGATTTGAGAGAGGCTTATGCACCTCTCTCACACCAGATGTGCTCAAATGTATTACTGAATTGGTACTCCATTACAGTGAAGCACAATAGCAAGGATTAGTTTACAAATAAATAACAGTTCTGAGATAGCTACAAACCTGAGGCTTATGGTCATTGCTACAACTTTGTAGGGTGTCAGTAGTTTAAAGAGACTGAAAGGGGAATTTACACTTTGTTTAGAACCTTTTATTTATACACGGAGGTCTTTTACCTAGAGGATCTTCTCTTTTTTGCCTGTAATATTGAATGTCTGTCGTGACTCTGGTATTATACAAAATAGAATTTAGTATTCATGATCCCTAGAACCCTTAATCTACTGTAAATTAATCCGCTTCACTGAATAAAAAAAAAATAAAAAAATAAAAAAAAAATTGTCCTGGAAATTGTAACACAAACATGGGAGGTTACAGAGGGTAAGAATCTTATTTCAGTTCTAAGACACATAATTTTGTAAAGGTGTGCTTTTTTCTGCTCTTCAGTATAGTGTAAAGACTTCAGACACCTTCTTCATACAATTGCAGATTCTCTTTTGAGAAAAAGAGGGGCTAATCATGATCTTTTTACTACGTGGCTACTCAGCTATTTGTGTTATGGCAACTGTGGGGGCAACTTTCACCAGAACTTTTGCCACACTTGACTCAGATTTGTTCATCTCACTGAAAGTTTCCCATTTCTCTAGAGGTTCTCTCGCAGTGCTTTCTCACCTTGAAGAATACCTGCTTGCCATGGAGCAAAAGAGCAGCTGCTAACAGGAGGATAAGAGGAGACAAAAAGTCAGTGACAAAAACTTCTTTCAAAGAGACTGGCACAGAAGATGCTTTCCTATCCCAAGCCTTAAAGGAAATAGCAAGCATGTAATCTGTTGTAACAGCTAAGGAAACGGCAGATAACTACTGAGGTTAGAAACAAGGTTTCATGTTTTTTTTTAAAGCTAACAGGATACCATGATTTAGCTAAAGAAGCAAATCTGATTACACAAAGTAGCCGAGAATCTGTTGCACCCGCTAAGTAAACAAAAGCTGTGCTTTCCCACAATAGCATATTTCTCACCACCTTCACTAAATAATCCCCAGAAATCAAAAACTTATGTGCATAACTGTCCCAGAGCTTTGAATTGCACTTTGAAAGTGAAGAGGAAGCTCATTAATGAGCTGGCTCTTGCAATCTTGCATTACTTGTGGTTTTTGTCTTTCAAGCAATTATCTCTGTTCTCCAGTCTGCTGAATAGTAGTACCTGCTGATGGAAAACTGAGGAGGTGGATATTAAAGCTGGTAAGGAACCTTAGTAAACAAGCAGATTAAAACTCTCAATTTCATTTTATACATGTGAACAGCAAAAAGCTTCTAGATGAAAATCTTGGACACTGAGGATTTGATTCCTTGCTGAAGCAAGAGTAATTGAAGGAAGGGCAAGAAAGCATTACTATTATAATCTGAGCAATAGAGAGAATATTCTATTGCAAGAGATTAAGGACTTACATAGCTTTTATTTCTATAAGGAAATAACAGAAATAAATATCAATAGGTGTAGCAGGTGATCATGCTCTGTGACTTTCGAGGTATTTCAGTTCTGCAGTTGAGGTTCCTTCATCCCTGTGCAAGTTCATTCAAATCAATCAGCCACTTCTCAATCACTTAAATGCTATTGGAATCATATTCTGAAGTTTTTTCTCCTTCCTTCATTTCCATCTCACTAGGTTCTATTTTAGGCAGAAATAAATGGAACAGTGTGACAATGCTTTATAGAAGTACATAAATGTCCACTCCTTTGCTTGTTAACATAAAAAACTAGTCTTCAAAATATTCCGCTGCCTGCAGGAAAAGTTGTGTCCAAAACAATTTTTCCCTGAGACTTTAGGTTGAACAAGTTTACAGAAATGCTGAGAGTCAGCAGTGAGTTATATCTTCTGCTGGGGAAGAGGAGAATATGATGTGGCTGGGATGGTCTTCCTCAGCAGAGCTAGCCACAAAACTCCTTACTCTTGCAAGTCTAAGCTCCCCATAAATTATTTTCACAAGCAGGCCTACAGATTAAGTGGTTGATTTCTGCTGCATCTCATAAAGACATAAGAGCTCTTTTACTGCTAATGATTGGGAAGTACTTCAGGACTATTGGGACAGAAGACAAAAGATTAAATAGAAAGGACTTTCTCTGTGATAGTTTTCACCTGTAAAGTAGCAGTGTTTAGCTTCATGAAATAGGTCATACATACTTCTAAGCACACCCAGGAAGAAGGTAGCAGTGTTTCTCTGGAAGCTTGAAACCCACTCCTAGTTCCTGATCAGTGACTGAAAGCTGTCCATCGACTGGATGAGCTCTGCCTTGAGAGAAAGAATAACAAAGACCAGGCCTGGGAAGAGAGAGCAGAGCTTCTTCAAGCCTGAACTTTCTCTCTCTCTATATATATATATATTTATATATGGGAATTTTATGTTAGTTAATCCCGTTCTGTGAACAGGTTATCCATTAGTACAAAAGTTGGCCCATTTTCAGTTGGAAAACCAGTGTAGCTCATTTACAGCTATTGTCTTGGATTTAAGCTTGGCTGGACATGTATTTTACCAACATAGCTTGATTTTTGAAAAATGTGTTAAACACCCCTACCCCCAAGTGCCTAAACAGAATGACCAGATTTAGAAGAAAAATTTTAAAAATGCAGTTTATTGGCAAAGATTGCCTGACTTGTTCCTAGCCATTAGGATAGAAAAATAACAGACTGGATGCCTGCCAGTGTGGAAAATTAGATGCCATTTTGCACACAAATCAATACTGTAAGTGGGAAAATCTTAGGTCTCCCAAACTGTCTGCAAATCTAGCTGCTAATTGACTCAATTAATCCCTGATCCTGTTTCCACAAAATGATATGCTTAGAATAAGGAGAGACTGCAGTGTTGTAGATGATTAGAGTATATTGCTTTAATGAGCCTTGCTCAGCCATGAGCAGTTAACTGACCATTAATCTTCAGAAGGAAAGGAACAGGCTCTGCACTTACAGCGAGGGGAAGAAAAAACTTTGTCAACAAAGAAGCCATTAAAAAAGAACTGCTAAAAATGTGATTAGATGCACTGGTAATTGTTATAACCATTTTCCATCTGTGGCATGTGCTAACATTCCGTCACTAAAATCCACCTTCATTCATTATGCAGGCTATGAATTCTGCACAGATTCACCTTCTGGAGGTATTAATGCTGCCTTACTCTTTTCTGAATACTTTGTACTCCAAACACAAGGTGTGTCAATGGAAAATACTTTGAGCAATGGTTCAGTTGTCAAAATGTAAGAATAGGTACAGCATAAAGAACTATTACTGCTCATACAAACTGTGAAACAAAGGTAAAGATGAAGATGACAATACTACACATATGCTTGGAAATTAACTATATACTAAAAGTGGATCAGGATTGCCTTTTCTTTTTATATACACAGACAAACCCTGCCATCTTACTGTATTTACCTATGGAGGTACAGAGGACACAGAGGAACCTACTACAGGAAGGCAAAGGACAGTTAAGGGTAATTGTAATAGGATTTCTATATATAGAAAGGATGTGAAGCCACTTTTAGCACTTACTCATTCTTTCCTGGTACAGGATGACAAACTGTCTGATGTTTCTTCAACAGTATTTTAGAACAGAACCATTTCTAGACTTTATTAGATTATTAGTTTATTAAATATCATGCATTAGATACTAGCCCATTAAAACAAACACAGATCATAGTTATTTTAAAAGTTTGAAAGCCTAAAAGAGCAGAGGTAGAGATAGAGAGGTAAAACAAGACTTCTGAACAGACTATTTTTTCTGATACACAAACCTGGAAATTAAGTTATTTATGTATTTGCTCTCAAGTGTTTAAAATACATCCTTCCACTATACTTATCCAGGTTATAGCCTGATCACTCGCTGTTCACAGCAGTGAATACATAGGGGCAGATTATGATTCTAGAAAATTTAGCATGGAAAGTTTCTGCTGTACACCAGCTGTAGACTAGGTGATTTTATTTATTATTTGTCCAGCTCCAGGAATATGCATGGAATTTTCCTTAACAAAGGAAAAGGTCAACTGCTGATCTGAAGAGACTAAAATTGTAATGAGGTGCAGCACCCTAAAGCCATGATAGAGTACAGGAGAACAGAGTACAGGATGACAAGAGTTTCAGTGATGTCAGTGCACAGAAGTATATAGCTTACGGACTGCTTTTTATACAAACACATAGAAAAATTCATCAGCTAATGCGCTTATGGATACTTCTCCATAAGCATTGGAGGGAACCATCAAAGGGAATACTCAAAAGATATGAAGAAATTGGTCATTGTATTATATTATAGAGGACGATACTTCTAATTCTGGAAGAAGTGAAAAACATAGCTTATCAGTTTGGCAGCTAAATCCTCAGTGAAGGTGTGCTTAGTGCAAGCCTGGAGGAAATGAAGTCTGATTCTAGCTAAGTGTTTTATTTTAACTGTGTGTGTCTGTCCTTTCAGTGACACTGTTGCAGGACTGTTAATATTACATTATTTATTTGTTCTGTTGAATAGCAAACCATGTGACATAGGAAGATCTATTTGATTTGCGTGGGCTATTAAAATAGCCACTTCTATCTGTCACATGTAAATCAAATGAAATGCCTCTTTGGTGTGAGTAGTAATACGCCATTTCAGTTTCTCACTCTGTGTCGTCATGTTTGTAGCCAGTCAAGTTTTAGTTCCAGACCTTCACAGTACCATGAGGTTGCACTAAACACTACCTGACACTCTGCACTGGTTTTCTGGCAGGAGAGGTAGATGTAGGGATGTGATCTGTGCATGTGTGCTGAAGTTACACATAGAGAGGTGAGAACATCAGGCAAAAGCCTGAGGATAAATTCCCATTCAGGACTGCTCATTTTGGCTTGTAACCATACTAGACTATTAAAAAAAAACCACCCCAAATGTTTATGGTCTGCTTTTGCTCCTGATCTCATCAGCTGTCCCACCAAGTCTCACACACACACACACACACACACACACACACACACACACACGTTGTCCATTGCGCCACATTCACCAGCTGCCCAACATCACTTTCTCCCTCTTGCCTTGCTTTGCCTTGCCTTCCCTTCTTAACAAAAAGATTATCTAAGCATGTGTCATGTGGAAAATATTAATTATGTGTTTCAGATAGCCATCCAAACAGCTATCAAGCCTATGAGGAGACTTTCTCATTATTTAAAAAGTTTGTCATTCAACTCAGAGAAGACTAAATCCCATAGGATTCATGCAGCCCTTTCCTCTGCTTTCTTGCAGACAATCCTTGCACAAAAAAAAAAAAAAAAAAAAAAAAAAAAAAAAA
>NW_020956016.1:158549-228082 GCF_003031625.1 Empidonax traillii
TATGATAGGGCATGAAAGTATGAGATACCTCCTCTTCTTGAAAGAAGCATCAAAGAGAAGGGTGAGAGTGTTTTCACTGAAGGATAAGGGTGTTTCCTATTTGTTATTGGAAACAGAGTCAGAATCAGGCATGATGAATAGCAGCTATGAAAAACCTATCTTCAAAGGTTCTGATTGATTTGATGGGATTTCTCTACCACACACCCTAATAAAGTCTGGAAATAGATGTGAGCATAATGACATAGATTTCAAAGTGAAGCACAGCATTGTATATTGTAAAGGTAATTTTTTCATGGTTTTGCCAAATTCTGTCACTAAGAATTTGCTTTTAAATCATCAAACCAAACATATATGCCCAGTAATGACAAATTAAATCTGCAACTGAAGGTGGAAGGTTTTTTTTCCTTTGAAGATGAATTTATTGCTTTGGGAAGGCACTGGATTGATGAATCTTGAAGTGCCCTGTTTATTCATAGAACAAATGGCAAGCTTCCCTTCATTGCAGCTTTCTTCATATTCTCAAAACAGCAGCCCAGCAAATCTACTTACAGCTATGATAAATATTTAAGACACAAGGTCAGAAATATACTGTAATTTGTCTGGTGACAATGTTCTATTCTAGTAGCTTTATATCTTTCATATGAGATGATTAATGACCTTGGGGCTTTAGGTATGTGCTGCAGAGTGACAGTCCTATGATGTAAATATATTCAAAAGCTCAGAAAATGAAGTGCATGCTCCAGCCAATGGCAAGGACGATCATTTCTAAGTCCATATGCTGTGGGGAAGTATCATACTGCACCAGTGACAGTTCAGAAATGTCAGTTACATATTCTGCTAGCCAGAAGTTGCTAAAAGGAGCTGTTTAGTGAATACAGTGGTAAGCAAGTAGCTTTTAGCCCTGTTTCAAACACAGGCCCCCAATTTTCCAAACAGGTCTCCTGTCTCGATGTCATAGAAAAATAGCATATTTTTCTAAAAGATGCCATCTTTCTGTCCCAGCATATCTCTTCCTATTTTTTTCTCTTTTAAGGCTCAACTGCTCCTGGCTCATTCTTGTCCCTGCCCTTCAGCAAACGCAGTCAATCCCTCTTCTCATCCCAGGCCGCATTAGTAGCTGTTATCTGCTGGCATTAACCACTGTTGCTGGACAGCAGGACTGAAAGGGAAAAGCTTTCTGTGACTATGCAGAAGTCTAGAACCCAGTTCCTGTGATTTGTGCCTGCCCACTCAGTGAACCCTACTGTGCAGGCACTGTCAGCACAGTTCCCCCAGATCCCTTCCACTGGCCTGCATGCTGAAAAATTCTGCATTCAGTTGACTTTTTAACTATCCTTTCGGATGTGGCCTCTTAATTTTTTTGAGGTTTGCCTATCAGTGACTTATTTTCACCATATCAGTAAAACATATAAAAATGAGCATGCAGAAGTTTATTTTGTTATGATAGGAATTTGTTCTCTTGTTTAAAATTAGAAAAGTTTTAAACAAATGGGAGTTCTAAACAAATTTTCTGGTAAAGAGGCATTTGTTACCGGATATATTTTCTTTGCAGTTGTCAGGTAGCAACAATGAGAGAAAGGTGTCTGTAAGAAAAAGAAGAAAAATTGTTAGCAATCAGGCTAGTACAGCATGGAAAAAACTGCCAGACAGTCTTGGAAAATTTCAAACAGTAAATATTTCCTAAGTAGTCATTTTTATTAGAATTGTGTTTTATTCTTATTTTCACTCTGGTCATTCTCAGTTCCAGGAAACCCTTTCAATAGTTACTCATCTGCTGAATTGTTTCATTCCAAAGTGTGTTTGAATTTATTATCTATATTACCACTTGACACACACACAAAAAAAGAAATGGTGGTCTTCAGATGCAATTTATGATTATGATAATTTTGCTGTGGCTTTTTACATTCTGGGCTAAAATCAATTTCTGCGATATCTAGCAAGTCAGAATGTGTGACTTTCAGTACTTTGTGGTAACAAGATGTTCTTCTACATGGAACATAAAACTAGTCTTTAGAGTGGAAATTTTCCAGCAGTAAAATAAAACCAAAAATTATGGTAACTGCTTTCCATGAGTTACATTATTTATTTATTTATGAGTCACTCTACACCTTTTATCTGTTTATTGGGGGAATTCTGAAAAATAATAGGAGTTACTGTTGTACAGAAATTGCTGGGCATAATCTAGATAGTTCAGAACTAATAGCATTGGAGATGTGGTAGCATGTGATTAGGTTCACTGAAGAACTATTCCTTCAGCGCTGCTGTATATCCTGAGATTGCTAGTCCCACATCTTCACTACAATGCTTTGGAGTTCTACATGCAAATCTCTTCTGGTAGAGAAAAACAAGGCTTTTCTTGCTAATAGCTGTTAAAAAAATGAGCCTAGAACTTAAATGTCAAGGAAAGTTATTTCTAACCCATCCACTACCCATCACTACTACTGAAAGATTATACAGTTTGCATTAGCAGCACTGAAGCTGCAGCCTGAGCCACCACAGAGGGTCTTTACTGATAAGATCAGACTTCAGCAATACCAGATCTGTGAGAAGCCTAGGAAATTCTGGAGCAAGAGCTATCCTTGGTGAAGGAGAATCAGAGTAAGGAACACTTAAACAAACTGGGCATACACAGGTCAATGGGATCTGATGGGGTGAACCCACAAGTGCTGAGGTGATGAAAGCCACTCTCAATTATCTTTGAAAAGTAGTGGTGATCAGGAGAGGCTCATGTGGACTGGAAGAAAGCAAATCTCACTCATGTCTTCAAGAAGGGGAAGAAGGAGAAAATGGTCACCCACACCTCAGTCCCTGGGAAGGTCATGCAACAAATCATCCTGGAAGCTGTTTCCAACTATATTAAGAACATGAAGGTGACTGAGAGATGGATTTACAAATGAGAAAAATATGCTTAACTAACCTGATATCTTTCCATAATGACATGACTCTCTTGGTGAATGTGAGGAGATTAGTGAATGTTAATAAGGCTTTGACTCTGTCTGTCATAGCATTCTCTCAGACAAACTGATAAAATACAAGTTAGGTAAATGGGAAGTGAAGTGGACTAAAAACTGGCTGAACTGAGAGGCTCAAAGGGTTGTAAAAGCAGCATGAAGTCCAGCTGGAGGCCAGTCACAAATGGTGTACTCCAGGCAGCAGTCCTGGGGGCAATACTGTTTGACATCTTCCTTAATGGCCTGGATGATGGGAAGGAGCCCAAATTCAGCTGTGGATGATAAAATGTCAAATTGTTTTACACTGAGGGTTGTGTTGCCATTCAAAGAGGCCTTGACAAGCTGCAGAAATAAGCCAATAGAAACCTCGTGAAGTTCAGCAAAAGAAAAATGCAAATACCTGCACGTGGGAAGGAGCAACCCCAGGCACCAGTATGTGCTGGGGGTCAGCTGTCTCGAAACAGCTTTGCAGAAAAGGAACTTTGGGTCCTGGTGGACACCGAGTTGAACATGAGACAGCAATGTACCTTTGCAGCAAGGAAGGCCAACAGCATCTGGACTGCATTAGGATGAGTGTTGTCAGTAGACTGAGAGAGCCTCAGGGCTCTGCATCCCTGGAGAGGCCACACCTGGACTCATGTATCCAGTTCTGGACTCCCCAGTGAGAGAGAGAGACCGACAGACTGGAGCCCCTTTCAAAGGGCCGTGAAGATGACTGAGGAATTAAAGCATCTGTAAAACAAGAGGAGAATGAAAGCTGGGGCTGTCCAGCCTAGAAGAATGAAGTTTCAGGGGTAATCTTACCAATGTGTACAAATACCTGTTTGGGGGCGTGGATAAAGAGGGTAGAGCCAGACTCCTTGCTGGTGGCAAGTGACAGGACAGGATATTCTATTTAAATTTAAGCAAAAAAAATGTACTGTGAGAGTGGTCAAACTCTGGAACAGGATGCCCAAGGTGGTTGTGGAGTGTCTAACCTTGGAGATAATCGAAACCTGACTGGATACAGCCTTGATCAACCTTCTCTAGTTGACCATGACTTGCTTTGAGAAGGGGGGGGGGGGCCTGAAGTAAACTAGATGATATCTAGAAGTCCTTTCCAACTTTGTAATTCTCTGATTCTTTAAAATCATGATTCTGACATAGATTGGTGACTTTAGTTTTCAGCTTCATTTTGGGAAGTATGTAATAATAGAAGCCACTGCAGATATCCAGTCTGAGGATACCCCGCTGAATAATATGAAATTCCCTTGCAATTAAAGAAATGAACTGTACTCTTCCCATTCCTATTATCCATACATAATAATCTATGTTGTCTTATATTAATTGTATTATATACAGGATAAGAGAAGGTTAATATACTGTGCATATTACTTAATATTAATTTCCTTAAAGAATCACATGCAAATTACTGATTCTATGAAGCATCAGGAAATATCATGAACATCAGAATTCATATTTGTTCCACCTAAACTTCACACCCTTAACTTTGATGAACCAATTCAAAAGTGTTTCTACAATGGTATCCCACTAAATCCGGTGTGTCTCAGGATGTGCAAGTGCCCCAGAAGGTGATTTTCTGCACATTCTGAGTCAGCCTTGTTTTAAAGGATTTGGGTATTTGCTGTGCATTAGGACGCATCAGCTTGTGGTGGATCTGTTAAACATTTGTGCTGAGATTCACCCACCTGAAGAAAAGTGGCAGTTAAATTGGGAAGGTCGAATGTGACCATTCCAACAGGTGACCAGACTGCAGGTAATAGTGATGCAGTACCCCCAGAAGTATTCTAGTGTGTTGTACAGATACGAAAGGCTCCATTCATAGTTTCCAGTGGAGTGAGTCAGAAATTTACTGTTTGAAATTTGTTTAGAAAAGCTTTCCCCTCTAAATAAAAATCTTCCCCTTTGTAGTGGATATCTGAAACATTTTGGTTTCTAAACAAAATACCTTCTTTTTTTTTTTTTAACACCATCAAAGCAGAGAAAAGGCATGGAGTAAATATTTCATTTTCTTTTCTCTCGAAATTTTCCTCAGTAAAGCCTTGCCCATCTGTTCTAATAAACACTGGTGAAGTACCTCCAGGATTCAATCAGTATTCTGTAGATACTCCTAATTTTGACATATCAATATTATGTGGTTAACTGTTCTGATATAAGTCAGTCTAGAGACCCGTTTTTTTGTGAGGTTTTTTTTCCTGAAGAGAAGATCTAGTATAAGTCCAGTAAAAATGTTACTCTTTTTCTCTTTCTTTCGATTCTGTTAATGCTTGGCCTTGCTAAATGGGTATAAATCACAGTACAATATTACATTAAAAACATTTCGGTATAACTGAATTTGGAGCTGAACTGACTGTTTTAGATGTTTTCCATTTCATCTTCCCCACAAAGAGAATTATTGAAATGAGATCAGGTTGCTGAAGCAAATCAGGAAATACTGTGAATTGATTAAAAAAAAAAAAAAAAAAAAAAAACAAGCCAAAAAAAAACCCCCAAAGAACCGTGGAAGGGGTGTTCCAGGTATTTCATCAAATAGAATTAACAAAGAATCACCCTGTATGCATTTGTTATACAAGTATCTACCTGAAGTCCTCAAAGCCCAGGAGTTTTTTCCATGGTATATAAGCATTTTCATTGTTACTTTTGAGCTTTCTTTCTTGCTACTCTCTATTGGTGGGATTCTCGCACATCTCAGTGGGAACTGAGAACACTGACATAATCAAAATTAAAGTCTTGGACAGAGCACTATGCACTAACATGAAACCCAACATGACACAATGCAGAAAAGATATGAAGCAAACTGTATTTTTCTGCAGATTATTTCCAGGCCAGTTTAAATGTCTCCTAACTGTATGCTCTTAATTACTTTAAAAAGCACTAGCAATTCAAATTAAGCCCCAGGAATATGATGTTTGACTCGGGCTTTCAGAGCAGCATAAATTCATTAAATCTTCCACACCAATCCGCTTTGTTACTTTTGGCACATCTGCAATTTTTTGTGTTACAAAGCATTGCATAAAGGGCTTAGTAAATTGAATTTAGCACCTTGCCAGCAGTGTAGCCCACAAGTCTGAATGCTCCTAAATTAAGCGTTTGTCTTTCAGATTTGTAGATATTTACCAGGGATCTCTCTCTGTATCAGTGTACCTACATACATACACACATATACATACATGTAGATATGTCTGTATATGTGCACGTATATGTGTATGTGTATATGTATAATATATATGAATGCTAACAGGTGTTGCATTTGAAGTGAAGAGAAGCTTTACTTCTTTGTTACTTCAAAAACCATACAAAATGAAATGGAGAAAATACCCAACTTCGAAAATAATTTCATCTTTTGGAAATAATGTTAGAATTGTATGGGAAGGATATTTATGAAGAGAGCAAAAAGAATTCATTCTACTGCATGGAACACAAATGAGTTAGAAACGAATGTTCAGCATCTGCTGCTCTCATGAAATCTAGGGATTTGTAAATGGCAGTTTTGAGTAAGAGTAAATCTGATATTTGGTGACTTTTCTTCCGAATCTCTAATCTTGAGACAATGTTCTGCTGTTTTATATGTACATTTTGTACATTTTAGATTACTCAAAATATCTAAAGGTCTGTGTGAGGTAAGTAGTCTGAGCAGATATCTTTGTCCTCCTCATCTATACAGTACATGAATATAGGAACATCTGTGGAGATCTGGAATTACTTCTTTGTAAGAGAGAGTTCGGATGGTAATTGCAGGTAGTCACAGCCAATACTCCAGTCTCTTGCTTCTTATTCAGATGTTCCCTATCACTGCAAAATATTATCCCTTGCAGTTGTAAGGAGATGTCTTTTAAAATTAAGCTCACACTGGGGGACATTATTTTACTCTGGGGGAATTATTTTACTCTGCTATGAGAGGCTACCACATAATCTGCTGTGTGAAGTGGCTCATTATATGTAAAGTTTCTGCTTCTATGCTTCACATCCTCCTGCCTGTGTCCTGGAGAGATGCTGCCCATTGTTCTGAACTGCATAGTTTTATCTGTTGCAAAATAAAAAGTCCTCAGAAGTTTATTTTTTTCCTGTACCATCTCTATGGTAATGCAGGGAGCAAACAGCAGCAGTTCCCAACTGTATTTCTGCTCAGAAGGAAGCTGTTGTCTTCCTTGGCATTATTTATGCCTCTTTCATGGCAGTTAAGTATTATACAGTTTAAGAACCTCTAGGCCAAGCATTTTACTTCTATTTGTAAAGTAAACATATTATTTTTATTGTTGTTTTATTGTTGCATTGTATTGTTGTTTGGTTGTTGTATTCATAACCAAGCAGCATATGTTAGCATCCAAGAACCATTTTTAAAGTAGGATAATTAAACCTCTATATCTCCACACCTGTGGAGATATAGAAAGATGAAAGTTCTTGCTCAAAGGGCTTGAGATGCAACCTTCCCTAGACCTTGAAGCAGCATAGGCGTATTTCATGGACTGTAATGCAGCCCAGATAATTTGGGATTTGGTGGCTGCTCCAGAGAAAAACTAGCAGAGAAAATCCGCTTAAGTGGCCATTAATATTTAATAAACTTTATTCAAGTGACATCTGTCAACCCGATGAGCTTCATGGGCATCTGTTGTTCACTCAGTTGGCATTTAGTTTGGTTTATCTATCAGAGATATGGATCAGATACCAATACTCTTGGTTTATTCTTCAACACTATAAATAATCATGCGTGCAAGGAATTGCGTAAGCTTTCAGCAGTAACATATGGAACCCTGTAAAGATTTGACCTATTGTCTATCAGCACATCAGCTGTCCTCATATGTTTCCACTCATCATTCTGAAGATCAGCTGTAAAAGGCATTAATAGGGCATTTGTATTGAAAGGACTCAGAAGTTCCTTTCCTGATTGCATTAAGGTCACTAAGGTTTGTGCTTTTGTAGACGCTGTAGTTAAGATAGATAACCACACACAGATACATGCACATACCAGTTATGTCTTATTTTAAATTTCTGAAGTGGAAGCTTATAAATTGGTAAACAGGAATTGTAATGAACTAGCAAAATGTAATGAAAAGGTAGTCCAGTGAGAATAACTAATAATGTCAGTCTTCCACCCTGGCAGGCTAGTGGAGAGCAAAGGAAAAGGATGATTTTTTTTTTTTTTTCCATTTCAAATTTTTTAATAGACTTTTCTTCAAATGGGATACTTATCATTTCTTTCTGTCATGGAAAATGTAGAAAATAAATAAGTTATTCATGTATTCATGTATTTGGCAGAATTTCTGCAAACAAGTATCTTCAGGAGGGAAGAGAAGGAAAAGCCAATGATTTGTTGGAAATACTATATGATATTTGTTAGGTACGGGAGAAAGTGAACAGAATTAATATAAGCCACTCTATCCAACTGAGCTGTATGAGCTCTGCATTCCTAGACCAGTTTACCCATTTCAAGCCTTGCCCTTATCTTTAAGGACTGTATTTATTTCACTGGGAGGAAATGGAAATTATTCTTAAGGTGACAACCCAATTTTTTTTAATCTAAAGGCACCTTTTGCCTTTTGTATTGTTGCAAAAAAAGTTTTACATATATAAATTGTCTGCAAAACTAAATGATCATTGAAAATAATAAATTGTATTTTTAACCATGTAAAGGGTACTTACTGCTACAAAATGCCCAAAATTCAAAAAGGTCCCCATTCCCCCTGATATATATGTGGTACTGAGCTTGGACCAGTACAGATAGTGTAACCATCTTCCTATCTTTCCATTTTATTTATTGTGTTCATTCAGTATCAAGTTAATCTAGATCCAGTCAAGAGTCTGCCAATTGTCTGTAAAGATCCCACCTCAAAGTGAACTGCAGTCTTCCAGCAATGCAATGTAAACAGTGGTAAATGATTAATTATAAAGATGCCACAAAATCATGTCATGCAAATTGGTACTTCAGAGGGGTAGCGCATTTGTGGTTAATGCTGACTATTTAGTCCAGTGTGGGATCGTTTCCAGAACCATTTAAAAACCAATAATAAGAATATCAGTGCTGGTTCTTAGGCTATGGCCAGCAAACCCGATGTGCCTGTGTAGCTGTACATGAACAACAATAACCTCATCTTTCATTTCTGTGTAAGAAAGACAACCAGCAAGATGCTGTTATTTAAGTGGGAACTGATCTCTGAAAGTTTATCAAATGCCGAACATAATGAATTGATCCTAGTAAGACCAGTGTAAAGTTGGCAGCTACTACAGAGTAGTTTTTATGTAGAAGTTTTACACAATAGGAAATTTTTAGCTAGGAAAAGTGAGGCCATAGACATGATATTCCACAGACTTCCCTAGGAGCCCTTTGCATTTGAATCTCTTGAAAATGACACAGCTTGTATCTAGAAAGCCCTCCTGGCTTCCAATTTCAGGACTTAACTGCAGGTTTTGATAACTCGAAGGTCAGCAAAGCTTAAGGCAGTAATATTGCAGATCAACAATTTCCATTCATAACTTTATTCTAGGGAAACTTCTGACTAGCTTAAAAAATAATAGAAAACGTTGGCATTTTATATAAGGTATCTATGCCTTTATATTTGATACTTCTTTTCTTTTGCTGTGATGTCAATACTATTTGAATAACAAATAATGATAAATGTTTAACCAGATATCTCACTGAAAAAAAAATCATTCAGTCACTAAATTTGAAATTCTACTGCTGCTACCATAATTCTACCAAGTAGATTTTTAAAGATTTGGTTTTGATTTTTTTTTAAGATTTCAGTTTAAAGCAGTGGGGTTCTTACAGCTAGGATTACTATGGTGATCAGATTTTGAAGCATATCTTGATGTATAAATTACTGATCAGAAATGTTATGCTAGTAACATTACAGCAACACAAATATATTCTTGTTTTAGCTATTTGACCAACTCCAGCATTGTCAGGCAGCAAAAGGCATATTAATTTATCTGGCATTATTAGACGAGTATTCGTCGTGCCTTAAAAGGTCT
Source organism: Empidonax traillii (assembly GCF_003031625.1). Lineage (NCBI taxonomy): Eukaryota > Metazoa > Chordata > Aves > Passeriformes > Tyrannidae > Empidonax > Empidonax traillii. The sequence goes on from NW_020956016.1 coordinate 168,470, forward strand.
TATCGGCCTCTAACTTCTATGTTTCAGAGCAATTGCATTTTTTGAAAAACTGAATGATTACGGTATATATTCTAGAAAGAATATTTAAGAAACAGCCAAAGGCTCACTCTTCTAAGCTGCCTTTAAATACATCAAATTGAGGTAGGATTTTAATCCCTGACACCTGCTTTACATGGGCATTTTGCACAGGAAGTTGGTGAGGATATTCCAGCTGAATTCTGTGGATCTGGACAAGGATTTGTGCACTGCAGAAAACACGTTAGACCAGGTATAGTGAATTCTTTCACAGCAGGCACAGCATGCTGCAGTTTAATCCGTTGTCATCAATGGACCAAGGTTGCTTAGGTGCTAATATGCTAATTCCAACTTCTGCTACCAAGAGGTTAAAATGATGTGTCTGCTTTAATAGATGTTCCTAAGACTGACTTGCACATTAATGGAAAATTGATGAAACTCTTTAGGAATTGTAACACCCTTTGGAAAAAAATATACAATTCATTCCTAAAGTAAATCTGATAAGCAAATAATTTAAGTCATTTGTCAAATTCAAAAGCAATTGGCCACTCCAGAATAAATACTGCTTTTCTTCTCATCTACAAAGTTAGAAACTAAATGAATTTTAATAAAAGAACAATACTTTGTAATGGAAAGGAGACTGCAGCTTTTTCTTTTTGACAGGGTATTTCAGAGAAAACATGTTTTCTTTTGATGTAAAGATAAAAACATAAGCCCTTTCATCCCAGCTTCCAGATCTGGTGTGCAGCTAGTGACCCTACTAACATTGCTGATGTTTAACACTTTCAATGCAACTTTATTTGCACGTTTTGGTGTTAGCAGTGGTGTTCATCATATTGAAAGACTAGCTGTAAGTAGAAGGATCAGACAATGAAAGTACATCTGTTCCTCATTTTCTTTGCTGGCACCATTTTACTGTTTGGCTCTCTGATTTCCACTGAGAGAGATTTGGAAACTGTATTCCTCCTTTATGATTTCACATGCCTTTAGGGGAATCTCTTACCCAGATCATGCTGCTCTGAAACAAGCCTCCTGCAGATAAAAATCCCCAGAAACTGCTGTTTATCTTGTTGGGTTACATATAGCAGGCTTCCCCCAACTGATGCACTAAATATGTACAGTAACATCACACAGTTGCTATATGAGTCCTGTCTCTTGCAAATCAGATTTGGTGTCAGATTGTAGCTACAAAGTGTACATTTGAAAGCATGTTAGTGATAGGGATGAAAGTGTCTGTTTTCGCTCAGTCCGAGCACATAGACAGGTCACTCAAAAGTCCCTTCCATTTTGGAAGTGTCAGTAGGGGCACCTGTGCAGAGGTGAAGATTGTGAGCAAATCTGGTCTAAACATCCTTGTTCCTGCTTTTAGACTTCAGTGTTCTGTCCATATTACTCTTCTGCAGTGTATTATCAAGAATATTGATTTCATCTCAGACAAAGGTGATTGCATGCCTCCAGAAAGAACCTGGAAGTTAACCAGGATTTGGAAATGAAGCAGGGTTTGAACATAGATGTATCCACAAATGTTGATATTAGGGCTAATGGAAGATCGTATATTCCCCTCAGTCACTATGAGTTAATATAGTCCCGTATTTCTAAATAATTCCAATCTCATTTTCTGTCTTAATGGAAATACTTCAAAAGGATATTTTGGATTCTGTAATATAAACAGGAGCTCAAAGGTGAGGAGTGTTTTCTTAGATGCTGAAAATTCAGTTCAGGAGTCAAGATCCCAAATTTTGCAAAGGACCTCAAATATTCCTATGCTTTGACTCCTTAATCTTCACATCACATGCATTTCTCCATCTTACACAACTGCAAAAGCAGTATTGCCACTTATTTCCTTTCAGGCTAACATTAGCTTTTCTGTCATGATGTCAAATGTATTCACTGAAGGCAACAAATCACCCCTATCCCAATTCTTAGCCTTCAAAGGAGTATGGGACAATTATAGGAGCGTGCACTTCCATGACTACTAAGATAAATCATTTGGGAAAAAAAAAAAAAAAAAAACAAACCTCAGCCATGGTGCCGTTGCTGTGTTTCTATTAATAGCAGTGAAATACATCACTGTCAGTTAGCTTCTAGGTATAGTAAAACAGGTATTTTCCCATAAAAATGTGTTTCTCATTAGACTGCTTGCAGAAAAATAATTGGGCACGAGGGACCCAGAATAAAGCAGAAGCAGTTATAATCCGCAAGATGAATAATATATAATCCTTTTGAAAGAATAGAGCTTCATGTTTACATCTTAGAGAAACCATATATAACAGTATGTAGTAATATCACATATATTCCTTATACATGGTGGTTACAGTTTATTCCAGGTGGAGCTGATTGGTGCTCAGTTTTACTGTCCTCTTCCAGTATTGCCATGATTCTCTGTAAACTACTAAAAGCCACATGATTTTGTCATAAATATTCCACAGCAAAAGACTTTTCAAGGCTATTTACTTTGTTTTGATTAGCACTTATGACTGAATAATGACACAAATCTTTTTCTTCATTACTTTCTCATGCAGTGCTATACCTTATCATAAATATCTTGCAAAATAAAGAATTGTGTTGCCCTTAAATCAAATTTTTGGTTTTCTGGTGATGGTGGGTTTTTTTTCTTTGGCTTTTCAGAAGTAGAAGTGTATGCAATCAGTACGTAAATAGAAGCAGTTGTAAATACCCCGAAGCCTCCATTACAAGTCTATATTGTAAATTGCCAGATGCTAGAAGTTAAAAGAAAAAATATATGTATTATGAAATTGTCAGCTGGGAAAGATACTTCCTGGGGCATAGCCAGAGTATAATGTATTTGTTCCATGTTCAAGGGTTCTTTGAAGATGAATTTTATTGTCCATAACCTTGCTGCAGATAGCTGCATTCATACCTGACAAATTTATTTTCAGGTTTATTTCTTGTCTTAAGCCTGATTGAGCTGTAGAAACTCTGCTGTATACCTGCAGTCATGGAAACCTCTGGGGTTTCTGTGGCCTGGCCATCAGTTTGACAATCAGGAAGATTCGACAGACAGTTTGGTCCTTTTGCAACTACTCAGCACTTACTTCCCCTTCTTCAATCAGCTCCTCATTGTTCATACATTTGGGGGAAAGCTGTGTCTAATAATAAGTCATTCCAGGGTAAGGCCTGATGTTTCTGCTACGCAGTGTTCTGCTTGGCTCCCAGGAATGGCCACCCTCTGAGGAAGCAGAACCAGTGACACAGGGCTGATGACTCAGAGACTGGCCATCTATGCCTCTCATTAGTTACATGTGGGCAAAAACCAGCTCACCTATGGTGAGCATAACAGTAGGAGAAACAGCCACAGCGAGTGGAAGTATGAACGTGTAGAGGAAGTCTGTAACACATATTTGTCCTTGAGGCAGAACGCTCCCTCCAGCTGGAGAAGTTATGTTTCCAACACTGACTTGGGTCTCGGTGGGGAAAAAAAAAGCCCCAACATACTCCTTTCGTTCATGTGGGAACAACTGTCATCTACAGTAGGCAACATTTTTCTTCTCTAAGATAATATGTTTATGTAATTTAGTTTGTATGAGGCACAATCACAAATCCTAACAGTTTCTATGGGGATTTCTACCAAGGGAGCATCTGACCAGGATGGAGCAACCCACAGACAAAAAGTTCCGATGCAGCTCAGGGCTCAGTGTAAATCCAGTGTAGCAGTTTTTCTGATGACCTAATCCAGGATCTCAAATATAAAGATACCCAGGAAAACAGAGCAAGAAAACTCGGTCCTAGATTTTAAATATATGGATTATTGCCATAGGACAACAAGAATAAAGCCAGGAAACAACTGATAGAAAGCTATCACTTTCTTAGACAATTATTAGAATTCAAGAAGGTATAAGTTCTGAAATTATGTATCTTCATTTTATATATATTTAAAATAATGGAATTTGAATAGAGTGTTAAAACTGCTGATCTTCTCTGTAAAGCTTTAGCATAACTATATATCCTATATGTTTCTGAAATGAAGAGGAAAATACAGATGTCTGAATAGAATTGCATCACATTGATATTTTCAGTTAGGGATGAATGTTTCAAATAATCCACATTACTGGTCTTCATACCTGTAGATGCAGAAATAGTATCATCTTACACATTACTTCATTCGACATTCATGAAGCAGAGAAGATAATTCGTCTATTAAAACTTGGAATTTCCTGAGGCATTATGTAGAAATCAAATACTCCACACTGTTCCATAAGCTGCTTCTGAGACCATTCTCATGGGATAAGGAAAGCTGTACTAAATGCATTGCATTTTTTATGTGAATATCCATAGAATCTCACCAATTCCCTTTTGTCCTCTTAAAATCCTACGGGACAATTCCATAAAAATGATTTTCAAAATTGCTTAGCAGCCAGTGCTCTCACCAAAGCTTCTGGGAGCTTAGGTTGGTCAGAAATCAGCAGGTTATGCTGAGAGGATTAAGTTGGCATTTTTATATTCACATATTTCATGGGAAACAAATGGGTTTTTTACTAAATATGTGTTGTGACAACAGTAATAGTGTGTCTTTCCCAACAACTGCATGATAAAACAGAGACATCTGCTGGTTAGAATACAAAATAGGAAAAATATCAAAACTTTTGTGGATCTCTAGACTAATGCTTGTCAGACTGTTTTCCTTTGCTCCCCAATAGAGCTTACCAAAAACTCCACTTCTGCAGTCTGAAAAGGCAACAACAAACTTCCCTTTGGTTTCTTGAGAACAAAACCAGGCCCTGTGATGCAGATAGACCATGTTTGAAGACAAATAGATATTTATTTTTGATCAGACAAAACCAGTCTTTTCTGTAGGGCAGGGACTATTCAGCTCTTCTTCTGTTCAACTCACAGTTTATGATAAAACAGACAGTCCCTGAACACTCTGTTCAGTTATTTGTGCTAAAAGCAGAGTCTGAATAACTTACAGGCATTTTCTCATCTAGTATTGTGTTAGTCTGAACTCACAGCAGCATGAGCAGTATCTTTTAATAGTATTTTAATAACATATATTTTGTGCATCAGATCTTTATTCAGTTACAATTTGACCTTCCTAAATATGATGTGAGGACATCTATGTATTTGTTTGAAGAAAATCGTACTCTGTGGATATGTTACAGCATACATCACACCTTAATAAGGGCTTGAAACTGGAGTACTACAGATGAAGTTTCAAAAGTAATTCTGGAGTGGCATCTAACATAAGGAAAATTTTCTAACATGAATTCTGGTTCTGGACTCTGTTGCTCAGGATCCAACCTGGCCAAAGAACAGTTGTCAATCTAATGCCTAGCTTTGCAAATCTGGGCTGTGTAGCCACAGCAGGAGGTAAAACTTATAAAGCAGCACATGGAAAGAAAAAGTACTTAAAAAAAAGGAGTAGGAGATCGAACAATTCAGTTCCTTCTGTCATAAGGAAGTTATGAATGGATTATCAAGGGATCATCATACTATTTCATGACTGGGCTCTCAGTAAGTTTTGGCAGGATTGCTATGTAGTTAAAATAATGAAACACATTGCAAAATACATAAAAGTGTATTAAATATTGTCCTTATAAGATATAATGAAAAGATAAAATATGAACTATGAGTAGTATACATTTTTTAATGATTTATAATAAGATAAGCATAAAATAAAAATATATATCAAGACTTGACTCTAAAGTTAATTCAGTGTTCGATTTTAGATATATTTATAGTAAATTTGCATTAGTTCAAGGAGCTAAAAGCCTCCAGAAGAAACAGTGCTATAATTTGGGAAAGAAAGATGCATAGATGGCAATTTCTTCCAATGGGGTAGGAATAGTACCCTCCAGGGGGAAAAAAAAAAAAAGGAAAAAAAAAAAAAGCTGATAAACAGCTCTATCTATTTTGTTGAGTTTAATTTTTTTTTCTCTCTATTTATCATGGAAACAGTCTTGGAAGCATGCAATGAGTATACTTAATAAATCTGCCAGAATTTTATAGCATCCTAAAATACATGATATGATATGAAAGTTTTGTCTGTTTCTCTTGGAGATGTAGTGTTATAAATGCAAGTTTATGTAGTAATGAGAAAAACTATCAAATTACACGTACTTCCAATGGAAGTCTAAATTAGCTTTGAGTTAAAAGGGGGAAAGAAAGGAAAGTCAGCTTAGTATAAAAAGAAGACAGTTAAGATATGCAGACCTTTAACTACACCCTACTGTATTGCAAAAGAGGAAACAACAGACTGGACTCATTTTCTTAACCATTTCTCTGACTCTACAAGTGAGAAATACTGGCATAACCTTTATATAAAACTTTAGATTGATGTAGATGTTTTATTTAGTACTGCAGCTCAGAAATTTATATAGAAATTGAAATGAAGCCAAGATATAAAAACTATTTTAAAAGTGTGACTAAAGATTATGTCTGAATTTTGTGCCTGTCTTAATTTCAAATAAGCCTGAGTAGCAAATCTCTGATAGATAACAATTGCCTTCAGGTGGGAGGCCATCCTTACTCACTGTATGATATGACTAAAAAAGAGTCTTAGTGAATGGTAAAAAAAAAAGATGATGGAATGAAAATAGGCTTTTTTAAAAAAATTATTATAGTTGTCAGCAAATTACACTGAAGTGTACAGTCCTGGTTAAGAACTTGAGCTCTCAAGAATAAGCAAATTCCATTAAAACTAAATGGCAAATACAAACAGTGAGAACCAATACATTTAATTTTCAGTTTCTACTTTTTGAAATCAGTTACATCCAGCTTTCTGTTTTAAGTTGGATTTTAATATCAAAATTAGTAGCATGAGAATAATTCTGTATGTCAGGTGTGTTGATTTCCCCCATTATATCCAGTCATCAGCCTATGCTAAAACGCCTCAGAGCTAAACAACTGGGGTTTGATTTTTCATTACTCCTGCTTGTTTAGCTCCACCGTGATTTGCTGGGTGTTTACAATGACTAAGTGGCAAGCAGTAAAAAGAAATACCTCACCTCTGCTGAGATTCCAACCTCTTTCAGTGGTATTCTTTTCTGAGAAACGAATATTATGCCACAGCTGCCTTCATTTTTCCAGATTTATCTTTACAGACTGTATATTTTCCATACTTTCATATATTTAAGGGGGCAGAATAAAAGGGGTTTACAGTGAATGTCAATAGCGCTCTGCCTTGGGCCCGCGTTCAGCACGGCGCAGCGGGACAGCTCCCGCCGCTCCAGGTCCCGTCGCCCCGCTCCCTGCTGGGGACGACCTCCCCGCTTTGGCTTAGGGACTGGGCTGTTTTGTCGTGGGTGGGGGGTTTTTTTGGCTTTTTTTTTTTTTTTTTTTTAAATAGAATTCCTGTAATGAAGCCAATGTTTTCGTGTGTGCGCTACTCGCAGAACAGATCTTGCGTGTGGTCTGCTGTGCAAAGGAAACTGCAAGCTCCTTGTCCGTGACTTCAGTGTAAATTTTGAAGATTCTAGTACATTCATCTGAGTAATAATACTCAGCTTTCACTACCCCAAAAATTATATAGCTAGTACAAAATACAACCTAAATGTAAGAAATGTGCCAAAAGTTTAGAAAACTTCTGAATGAGGGCAGGCAAGGACTTTAATAAAGACATTCATTTTTGATAAATGTAGCTGACTTTCTTACATACATGGGCAAATTCTTCCATTTTAAAATAATCTTTAGGTTGTCAATAAGCTATTTATAAATAAAGCCTTTAACATTACTCTTGACGTTAATTTTTTGTGTTCTCTGTAAGGGAGATTTAAAACTATCCCATTGTTATAGAGCAAAGAAAGCACTAGTTAGATATACTTTTTATTTTCGCTGTAAGATACATTAAATTATTTAATTGATTAAACTAGTCATACTATAATTTCAAGCAGGTGCTAGCTCCACTTCTGTCAGTTACATGGCAGATATTCATGGGCTTATTCAATTCCTAGCGAAAAAAGTAAAGCAATTCACATTCACTTACGTTACATCACTGGATCTGCCATTTCTTCTACATTAAGTCCCAGGGGACAGTTTGCTATTTATCATGAAATAACTGATTTCATATCTGCAGCTGAGATACTCTTTTGCTTTTCAACAACAATAAAAAAATATTATGACTGACTTGATAGGGGGTTTAATCTGGTAAAAAAGAAACAAAGTAATGCCCATTGGCTTTGCACTAATTCAGTATTCAGGGTTATCTCCACTGATGCTGAATTGAATACTTATGCCTTTTCCCAAACTATGAAGACTGTCTTCGTCTGGGAGTACTTAAGGTCTCCCACCTTCACCAATCTAACAGATGTCCCCAGTATTATCCTCAACTTTTGCCCATAAATAATTACAGCAGATTTCTTCAGGGCTGTGTTAAAAATCAAGCTAATAGTCACACTTCCAATCCATTGCCTATTACTTGTTCATAGGGCAGTTTCTCTGGTCTCCAAGACCACTTTTTGGTCACAATATTTAGTAAATACATCCTGCAAATTTTTGCAGTGTTGTGCTTAGTTTTCTGCTATGTAGCTAATGTGCCATTAGTGTTCTAAAAGACTTTAATAGTTCCTGTGTTCAGATTCACAGACTCAGGCGATTCCCAGAATTCTCATTTTCCATATTACCCACTAAGGACTGCCTTACACCAAACCACCTCCATATTCAGCCATAATCCAATTCTCAAACCCAAATTTTATTAAATTCTTATGCTGAAATTCTAGGTGGTACAAACCCCAAGGTCATCCTTCCCTAAAGCAATAATCAAGTCATTAAGTAAATGCAGTTGGCCTGCCACAGAATGCAGGAGGGATTGTATTCCATTACTGTTATCCTAATAGCATAAATACAAACCCAGTAATTTACCTGTAACAGAATGCAGGAGAGATGCATTTTATTACTGTTAATTTAAACCAGAAGTATACTCGCTGATCTCAAAGAGCAAAGGATCCTTTCCTAGGCAGATCTATCCCTCCTGAGATTCTAGGTCTTCTAAGGCAAATATTAGTCTGTGGAATGGGAAGGTCAGCACAAAGTGGAAGAGGGACAGATATGGAAAGGCTTTGTGAAGAAAATGAAGTTCATGCAGGGCTCTCATGCAGGGAGAATATCAGCTACACAGAAAGGCTTTGTGACTGAACTTCTGAAGTGAAGGTTGTGCCAAGACAGCAGCAGTTTCTCAGGTTGAGTAAACCTACCACAGCCTGTTTTAAAATAACTTGCTTGAATATATCTGTGCCTGGAGAAGTTTGAGTCACCTAGTGGCAAAATCTCAGCTTTAACTACCTCTTATCACCCCTCCCACTAGAATTACCATCATTATGATCATGCTGATGTTATAATCATTTGTCTCTCTGGGATTGGTAGGCAGCAAACTACCACCTGCCTTGAGCCTCCTCAAGCACAAACCTGAAGGACACTACATTACAAAAACAAAGGCTTTTCCCTTTTGATTACCTGCCCACAGCTTTACTGCACATGTTGGCTCCCAGTCCAGGTGATCTTGTTAGGACAGTACATCCCTGGACATATGCCACTCCTTAAATAAAGTCACCACTGAACTTCATGGAGCTGTAAATAAACATTTAGAAGTTCTTGAATTCACTAGCTTCAAGGCAAGCTGAACTGAAGACAGAGCAGTGGCTCCTCATCTACTGATGAACTCGTAGAGAATTCTCATATCTAAAAATATGGTAGGAGTGTTTATGGAGCTAGTCATGAAATCTTCAGTAAAAACCTTCTAAATGAGCTTCTAAATTAAGCTTATAAAGTGACAATCATGGCAATGCAAAGAGACAAAATGAAAAGACTGTATTGCTTAAGCACCAGATAAATACAACACTAAGAGCTTAACTTTCATATATGGAGGTTAATGTCAGGCTTAATGAATACCCCTGAAAGAGCAGTGAAGAATGTTCAAATTGAGTCCTTAAAGATATTAATAATAATGATCTAGGAAAACGTGGAAAATGAAAGGTCAGAATTCTAAATAACGCCATCAAGGAAGGAAATCAAGAGTAGCAGAGAGGTTCAGTGATTAGACATGCTGTCAGAACCATTATCAGATATGTTCCTGAAAGGGCAACTCTGATAGAGCCATAAGATGAACTAAATTTATGTTATTCTGGTTTTCCCCTCTCTTATTTTTCCAAAATTAAACACTCTATTGTATGTGGAGCTATTAGACCTGTGCCAGGAGTCTGCAATCAGAGGTTATTCCAAGAGAGATAAGAAGAGATGAAAGTTGCACTCTGAAAGGGCAGATGTGCACAGACAGTGGGAGTTTTCCACTTGTAATGAGTATTTGCAGGCTCTGTAAGATAACTACAAAGGATGTCTGTTTTGAGACTTTGTGACAGAATGATATAAACTTCTTTCTTACTGTGTTATGAAATTCTGTCTTCACTCTTGCAAGTACTGACTCAGCTCTAATAATGACAAAGCAGAGGCAGAGGTCAGAGTATCTGACTCAACTGGAGACTAATGTCTTATTTATTTCTGAGCAATAGTTTCAGGATAATTTTAAATTGTTACCTAGGTCTAATTTTAGTAACTGGAAATGAACTTTTCTATGGCTTAAGAAAAGGAGCATTTGCAAACATCTGTTCTTAGATCATTTTTGGTGGTGCAGGACAATTAAGATTTGCTAGGATTGGCATACCTAAGGCTTGCCATAACTCCATTGTGTTCCAGTTTGGAGCAAATCCAAGTAGAGTTTGTCCCTATTTGTCTTCTTTTTCATGTCTCCTGGCCAAGTACCTTATGTTAAAAATTAGTATGAGCCAGCAAGGGCAATACCCTGTTATCAGTAGCAAAATGTCTTTTTGTTGAAATTTTCCAGTGTGGTCTGTTGAAACCTTAGATTCAAAGTAAGATTTCTAAGTCTGTGAGACTGTTCATGATGTGATCTGTGACACATCAGCGGATGTTTTGAGTGCAGAATTGCAGGTGTGAGCTGAGTACAGTCCTCTCTGCAAAGCTCTGTAGAATTGTGGGTCAGAAGCAAGAGGTGATGCTTGTAATTGGGAAGTCCCAGGGACAGAATGATGGGAGACCATGAAGAGACAAGGGACAGAGATGCTCTGTCATGACCTTGTTCTGTGGTGTCTAGTAAGGAACAGCAGTGTCAGCTGCTGAAGGCAGAGCCATGGTGCTGTACTGATGAGTGCTATTATTAGCTGGTAAAATATCTTTGTACTTATCCAGTTTATACAAACGTAAAAATGTGCTTCTCCTTTGCATCACTGAAGGAAATAAAAATGGCCTCTTCTCCTAAATATCTACAGACTGATGTCCTGACTAATCATGACATCCCTTGTTTGCTAATGCTTATAGTTGGAAGACAGCTCAGTTTGTAGCATTGTCTTTGCTGCTCCAATGAGCATTTCCTTTGAATAGTCTCAGATGTCAAGAACAGAACGCACACAGATTTAGGCAGATGTACAAAACAGAGTTCCTACTGGGCAAAACTTTTTGTTACATTCAGTTGCAAACTCGGTATCACAATTTGAAGGCACCTGACAGGAAAGGATGCTGCTGATGTAAATGGATTTCTTGAACTTCTCATCCAGCCTACCAATATGTCTTCCACTTTCATGGGCTTACTCCCTCCGAGAAATAAAAACCTCCATGATCTGACCTTCTGCTCTTGCCAGTGTGGCTGGGAGTCAGTGGATTGTCTGGCTGATGCTGGGAGCTCTGTGCTACAAGCTAAGGACACTTTCATGCAAGACACAGCACAGCCTTCAGGCTACAGCACTTGGTAGCTCTCGGATTGATCTGAAGAACATAGACCAGCTCCAGCTATCTATCTGCACAAATCTAGATCAAGACAACTCTTTCCCAAGAGCAGATGCTTCTGAAAATGTATAGCTAAGTGCCCAAGAAAGCTGATACAGTGCTCCAGTAATCTTTGAAAGCTTTTTTCGGAGACTTTGTAAAGGGAAAGCTAAAGATGCTGCTTGAGGACTTTATTTCAAGACAATATCATACATTTAAATGCAGAAAGAGAAGAATATATAACAGCCAGATGAATTTCAGTGCCTATGGAAGCTAAAACTTTGAACAGTAATGACACTGTATTGCTGTCTGTTATTTAAATGGTATAGATCCTACCCTAGATCTGATCCTGTAACAAAAAGACTAAAGAAACACCATAGCTAATACAATCTTACCTGATTCCAGATTGAAACCTATATTAATCAGTTTTACTGTACTGGCTCTTAGGTGGGGCTCAACTAAACTTCCCTTGAGCAGCTGTATTTCAGTGTAAACCTAATACATACTCTTTCTCTGCTCTATATAACAATAACACTGTCATATCAGTTATGTCAGAAGCCTTTTCATCATATCATTTCATATATCAGTTTTTGCAGAACAGCAAGGAGCAATTTGAAGGCTATTCCATTACACCTTTATTTTCTGCCTCATTCTGTTGTATGCCCATTTTATGCAGAATTCCTCACACTGCTGGCAATAATGAGCAATGAGATGGGTACACAGGACAAAAGCCACTTTTTAGGGGCAGTTTAATACTGGGAAACCGCTACATTTTTGGGAGATTGATACCAGTCCTTGCCTCCTGGAAATCAGAAACAACAGCATCTGGAGGACCCTGTTAAGACTGCATCATTAATTTAAGGAATATTTGACTATTCACTGCATCATCAGCAGATTCAAATGCCTCATATCCAGCTCATAAGAAGGGAATTTATAAATTTATATATATATATATATATATAAATTTATATTATATATAAATTTATAAATCTTAACTCTTAATCCATGTTTTTAGAAACATTTTGCCATTTATAAGGAAATATTTTAACAGTTTATTAAGAGCTGGAATTTTATGTGCTTTTGTAGTACCATGGCTAAATGACATAAGCTGCCAAAATCTGTCATTTAACAGAGTATTGTTTATATTCTGAAATGCAGGTTAAAAATAGTATGTCAAGAACTGTGATCATAGTTTAATTACCTGGAGGATGCAAAGTTTCCAGTTATTTCAGTCCAGAATACAGTTCCAGAAGCATGCCTAGAAAACAGGAAATTTTCCTGGGAAAGATTCAGTCAGCAGTGGTTTTTTACTCTTCTGTATCAGCATAGCCAGCCTACAGATTTGTACAGGTCTTTCTTACAAACTCTGTGCTTCTGTTAATGTAAGATATATCTCTTCTGTGGTAATTTACCTGCATAGTACTATCTGCAAAGTCTTCTTTATGTAGACTCAGAATAGGGAGTTCCTTTTCTTCTTCTTCTTTTTCTCTTCCTAGTGTTCCCTTGGCATTTTTATGCCTAATGTGTTGTGAAATCTAATCAATTGCAATAATTAAAACATATTCTATGTGGAATGATGCATAACTTTAATTACTCAACAGTGTCTCAGACAAATAAAAGTTTTAGATTCTTACATTAGAAGAACCCAAACTACTGTATTTTGCTGTGATTTTTTTTCTACCAAGAACAGACTCATGCTTATAGATGAAATGGATAAAACACTAAAAATTCGAGGCTTGCTAGACTGGAATATAGTGCTATTTTTTTTTATTAAAGTAGCTGGCAGACTTCAGGCTTTTGTGTTACGAGGATATGAATGAATGGCTGGAACAAACAGATAGATGGTTGTTTTCAGTAAAACACCCTGGGTGGCAACTCTGAACAGGAAAGTTTTGTGTTCAAGACCTATAAAATGCTTGTAGTTTTAGCGATGTCACATTCACTGACTCACCTCTTTTCTAGAATCTTTTGTATGCTGGGGAACATTTAGGCATAAAGTAAATTCCTCATGACAGACCAAAATGCCAGTGTTTCCTAATTAAAATCAGTTCGATGACAATTGGGCAGATACGTTCTTACAGTTTTCTTTTTTTAATGAACAATGCATGTCAAGTAATTGGGTCTTGGTATTATACAGCTTTTGCCAATGCTGTTATTTACATTCTGATGCTAGCCCCAATGAGGCTTCATCAGCTTGACAGAAACTTCAAGCTCAACAATTCAGACCTCTGTCTTGTTCATTTGTTCTTTGAATTCTGAAAATGTAATTATGTTATTGAGTATTTTAGAGAATTTAGGCCTGCATTAGCTATTTCACAGTGATTTCAGTGAAGTGGATAAGCTAGTATAGCTTATTTAAGCTTGTAGTTTTATTCCAGTGAAATCTGATACAGGCACCTTTCAGAGTATGAAAGGCAGTTATTGTTCTCTTGTAGTGTTTCCTTTTGTCTGTCGTAACTACAGGACACCACAAATTTCAGTAATTAGCCCTGCCCAAGTATGCACTGTTATTGCCCTCATTCTTTACTAAGATTGGCTTCTTTTGCTGATGTGGGTAGCAGAAATTTTAAAGGGAAATATAAGGATAGATTAGCCTAAGGATGCTTTTTAAATGGGCTCTATGAAGAATGTGATGTACAAGATGATGCCAAATACAGACCCACACACCATGACCAATTCCATGTACTTAAAGAGCTGAATTTTCCTTAGTAACCCATAGACAAAACAAGTTTACTGATATTTTTCTAAAAGCTACAGTGGGGCGGCCTTTCCATCTCTGTAGCCACTGTCACCACTGTAACCAGTTCCTCTGCATACAACCCTCACACTTGCGTTCTGCTTAGCTGCATTTCAGTCTTCTTGAGTGTTCCAGCAATTCTGTCAGACTTAGTGTGTTCTTGGAATATCACCAAGTGAATTTGACAGTACCATTTCTGCGAAATGAGAGTAAATGTTTTTATGAACGAGCTTAAACTGAGCTTTAAAGTAAGGAAAGGGGTCAACAAAACCTCTGCCTTGAACTTCCAGAGGGCAGAATTTGGCCTCTTCAGAACACTGGTTCAGAGAGTTCAGAAACATTCTTAATAACAATAGGGTCCAGGAAGGCTGGACATACTTTTAGAAGGAAATCTTCAAGGCATAGGAGCAAGCCCTCCCTATGTACCAAAAGACAAGCTGGCAGGGAAGAAGACCACCCTGGCTGAACAGGAAGGGTCAGAAGGATGATCCAGGGAACTGCAGGCCTGTGAGCCTGACCTCAGTGCCAGGAAGGTTATGGAGCAGATTATCTTGAGTGTGATCGTATGGCACGTACAGGACAACCAGGGGATCAGGCTGAACCAGTAGAAGTTTAGGAAAGGCAGGTCCTGCTTGACCAACCTGATCTCCTTTTATGACCAGGTGACCGCCTAGTAGATGAGAGAAAAGCTGTGGATGTTGTCTAGCTGGACTTCAGTAAAGCCTTCAATACTGTCTCGCACAGCATTCTCTTGGAGAAGCTGGCAGCCCATGGCTTGGACAGATGTACTCTTTGCTGGGTTAAGAACTGGCTGGATATCCAGGCCTGGCAAGTGGTGGTAAACAGTGCTACATCCAGCTGGTATCCAGTCACTAGTGGGATTTCCCAAGGCTCAGTACTGGGGCCAATCCTGTTTAATATCTTCATCAATAAGGATGAAGGACGTAGTATTGAGTGCTCCCTGAGTAAGTTTGCAGTCTACACTATGTTGAATGGGAGTGTTGATCTGCTGAAGGGTAGAAAGGCTCTGCAGAGGGATCTGGACAGGCTGGATTGATGGGCTGAAGCCAACTATATGAGGTTCAACAAGGCCAAGTGCCAGGTCCTGCACTTTGGCCAGAATCCCATGTAGAGCTACAGGCTTGAGGAAGAGTGGCTGGAAAGTAGCCAAGTGGAAAAGAACATGGGAGTGCTGCTCATCAGCCAGCTAAGCACAAGCCAGCAGTGTGCCCAGGTGGTCAAAAGGCCAATGGTACCCTGACTTAGATCAGAAATAGTGTGTCCAGAAGGACGAGGGCAATGACCGTCCCCTTGTACTCAGCACTGGTGAGGCCACATCTCAAGTGCTGTGTCCTATTCTGGGCTTTTCACTGCAAGAAAGATGTTGAGGTGCTGGAGCATGTCCAGAGAGGGGCAACAGGGCTGATGAAGGTCTGAAGCACAAGTTCTATGAGGAGTGGCAGAGGGAGCTGGAGTTGTTCAACCTGGAGCGAAGGAGACTCAGGGGAGACCTCATCACCCTCTACAATTACCTAAAAGGAGGTTGCAGCAAGGTGGGGGGTGGCCTCTTTTCCCAGGCAGCCAGGGACAGGACAAGAGAAAATGGCCTAAAACTGTGCCAGGGGAGGTTCAGGTTGGACATCAGGAAGAATTTCTTCAATGAAAGAAGAAATTGTCAGGCATTTGAACAGGCTGCCTAGGGAATCATCGTCCCTTAATGTGTTCAAGAAATGACTGGCATGGCAGTTAGTGCTATGGTTTAGTTGGCATGGTGGTGTTTGGTCAAAGGTGGGACTTGATCTTGGTGATATTTTCTGACCTTAATGTTTCTATGATTCTATGAAAATAAGTAACAAACTATATCAGAAAACCTATATCCTTAGACAAATCAAAACTTCATTTTTAGGAAGCATTTGTATACTTACACATTTTAATAATTATTAGAAACTAAATTCTCCTTTATATATCTCCTTTCTTTTTAACATCTTGCTCTCAACCTAATTCAGGGCCAATGCCTTCAATTCTTGTAGCATCTGAAATTTTTTTAGATGTCACAAATAGGTGGGACTAGTCTCCCGAACAATGATCTCATTTATTCTTCTTAACTTTGACTTTGAGCTCATAAATTTATGCTTGTCTAGTAAAGTGTGCACTATGTAGTACTAAATTAACAGCTTTATACACAGTCATTCCCAACCAAGTCTCTGCACTGTGTAAAGTTTTACATAATTACAATTAATGCAGGAAATTAATAATGTTCAGCACATTAGCAGGAACTATATATTCACTTGGTAACTTGTAATAATAAATAACACCTCCTACTGTAATTTTAAATTGGTAAGACCAGTCATGGCTTGCTTTCTGAAGTGAATTGATTTACTGCAGGCAGTAAAGCAATCAGGTTTTGACCATGTTTAAGATGATTCTAATGTTTTCTCTCTGTGCAAAATTCAAAACAATAAAAAAAAAATAATAAATATAGCAGCCAAAGCAGCTTTCACCATTCTGTGTTTATTTGATACATGTACATTTGAAAGGATTTAAGCAAGCCCTGACAGGTACATTTCTATCAGTCTAACCAAAATATTGTTTATTTTGTTTTACAGATTTTGGCCATTGTATCCATTCTGTTCATCGTACTGTCCACTATTGCTTTGTCTCTTAACACACTGCCAGAGCTGCAAGAAATAGATGAATTTGGGCAGCCAAATGACAACCCTCAGCTAGCACACGTTGAAGCTGTGTGTATCGCTTGGTTTACCATGGAGTACCTTTTGCGTTTTCTGTCTTCACCAAATAAGTGGAAGTTCTTCAAAGGCCCATTAAATGTCATTGACTTACTGGCTATCTTGCCATACTATGTCACCATTTTCCTCACAGAGTCCAATAAAAGTGTCCTGCAGTTCCAAAACGTCAGACGTGTGGTTCAGATATTTCGTATTATGAGGATCCTAAGGATTCTTAAGCTTGCCAGACATTCAACAGGCCTTCAGTCTTTAGGTTTTACACTCAGGCGGAGTTACAATGAATTGGGCTTGTTGATACTATTTTTAGCCATGGGAATAATGATATTTTCAAGTCTTGTATTCTTTGCCGAAAAGGATGAGGATGCTACAAAATTTACAAGTATCCCTGCATCATTCTGGTGGGCAACAATCACTATGACTACTGTAGGATATGGTGACATTTATCCTAAGACCTTATTAGGTAAAATAGTTGGAGGACTTTGCTGCATCGCTGGAGTGCTGGTCATAGCTCTGCCCATACCAATTATTGTGAACAATTTCTCAGAGTTTTATAAGGAGCAGAAAAGACAGGAGAAGGCAATTAAGAGGAGAGAAGCACTTGAGCGAGCTAAAAGAAATGGCAGTATTGTCTCCATGAATCTTAAAGATGCCTTTGCTCGCAGTATGGAAATGATAGATGTAGCAGTAGATTCAGGTAAGCTTGGAGAAGCAGTGAATCCAAAGGAGACATCTGATGACAACCACCTGTCCCCAAGCCGGTGGAAATGGGCCAGAAGGACAATGTCTGAAACAAGTTCAAACAAGTCTTATGAGAATAAGTACCAAGAAGTTAGTCAACAAGACTCTCATGAGCAATTAAACAATGCTGCAGCATCCTCCAGCCCTCAGCACCTCAGTGCCCAAAAACTGGAGATGCTGTATAATGAAATTACTAAAACTCAGTCTCAGCCTAATCTTAATGCTGGTTACCAAGACCAGTCAGCAAAGCCACCCGTGTACGAAGAAGAAATAGAAATGGAAGAAGTTTCAGGTCAGAGAGATCCGTTACCAGCTGGACCTACGGACATCGTAACGGACATGAGAAGCACATCCAGTATCGACAGTTTTGCCAGTTGTGCAACTGACTTCACAGAAACAGAGAGGTCTCCCCTCTCTCTGTTTCCTGGCTCTCACCTGCAAATGAGATTTGCAACTGATGCTGTTAACCTGGAAGAAAACCAAAGAGCAAGAGGTTCTCAGTTTATACCATTTGCAAAAGACAGAGGATTTTCTCCAACCGACATCACCTTTGACTATAATCCAATCAACAGAGCTGTTATCAGTGATGGCAGTGGGTCCCAAACTGTTTTACATGGTCATTTGCATTTTGACTCTTCCATGGAAAGCCCCAAAAGTTCCCTGAAAGGTAGCAACCCATTAAAATCTAGATCCCTTAAAGTTAACTTTAAAGATAATAGAGGTGGTGCTCCACAAACTCCACCGAGCACCGCAAGGCCACTGCCAGTGACAGCAGGAGCAGACTTCACACAAGCCACCCCCCAGCACATCAGCACCATTCTCCTAGAAGAAAATTCCCCACAAAGTGAACGACCTGTACTTGGTGCTGATGCATCTGCACTTTGTCAGGGACCAGTTAAAAGATCATCCCCTCTCTTTCCTAAGCATAAGATTTTCACTTTCCCTTCAAAAGAGAGAAGGAGCTTCACTGAAATAGACACTGCAGAAGAAGAAGAGTTTATGGAGTTACATGGTATGAAACACGAAAAACAAAAGGATATCAAGACAAATTGCTGTGGGGATAAACGGAGTGATGGCAACAATTTAACAGAGGAGCCACAAGTCAGCTCTTCACCCAAAAGCATGAGCCACAATTGTACTCAGGACATTTACCATGCTGTGGGTGAGGTAAAGCCAGACAGTAACCAAGAAGGTCACAAAATGGAAAACCATTTATTTGCCCCAGAAATTCATTCAAGTCCAGGAGAAACTGGTTATTGTCCCACACGTGAAACTAGCATGTGACTAGTTACAGAAGCAATAAAAATACCTTTTCTTAAAACACTATTAGTAATGCCTATGAACTAAAACATGGAAAGCCTCAACAAAAGTGCATAAAATGTTATTTTTGCATGGCATGAAGAGTTGTTTAGTTTAAATACTGTTTAATTAAAAAAAAAAAAAAAAGACTGCTTTTTGTAACAAACTGAAAAAAAAAAACCAGGGAAAAAATGACTCAAGAACGGTGAATAAAATAAAGAGAGCTCTGTTAGGAGCCAGTGTTCTGCTACATCTGACATTTTTGATCCTTTCACTTATGATTGTAGACAGGTTTTGAACTCTTTTACCTTTTTTTCCTTGGTTACATGAATTTTAGAATTTGCACATGAAAGGATGAAATGTCAATGCATGCATTCATAAAGATGTGAAACAAGGTGCTTTGAGCTTGCAAAATGCATATATTTGTAAATAGTTGGGGGTTGGGGGGACAGCTACGGTTAACAAGGATTTATGGAAAAAGCATTTCCTGGGACATAGGTACTTCCTTCACAGCGTGCTGCCTGGAGGTTTTGTACAGACTTATGTTGCAAAATTGCAACTTCTACTTAAAGCATCTCACATATCTTGCTTTCTGTTAAAAAGCTCATGAGTATATCTGTTAATTAATAACTACAGTATTTTAGTTTTTCTGTGCTGTAAATCATGATAGTTTTTTTATTTGCATAACTTCAGTTATTGCATTTGTCAGTTTAATTAATGATCCTGTGAGGAAAAGCAAAGATTTAATGACCAGAACTTGAAGTATTTGATATTTTTATAGAAAACTGCCAACATTTCATAACTGAAGAAAAAGTTCCATTTTAAAATTTAAACACCATAGTTATTTCTGTGGCAATAAATAGTGCCAAATGGCTATATAGATACGTACAAAAGTTTTCAATCTCTTGGAATATAATTTGGTATTAAAAAATATTTTCCACATGCCCATTTTTTCCTTTGACTTAACACTTTTTGCTTCTACGTGATCTTTGAGATCTGTTTCCTTTTGTTTTACATGCTCATACTTCAGTAATGGCAATGTTGTTGAAGCCACTGTGGTATAAGGACATAAGAGACAAGGTTTGTAGGGGGAAGTAGTACCTTTTGCTATCATGAATCCTATAGCTGGAGAAAAACAGGTTTCAAGTATATGTGATTTGCCCCAGGACTTCCATACCCCAAAGCCTGTCTGTGTTTTTGAGTTCAGTCATTTGGAGTGACAGAAGATATCACTTGACTCACCAACTTTGCCTCAACCCATTTTTCCATGGTTGTTCCAAATTGGAGTATAGACTTTCTATTAAATAAAGGGAAACATCAAACACTCCATGGAAAACTGCCAAAGCATCTTTGGTTTCTCTGACTTTTCCAGCTTTGTAAAAGAAAGATGCTGAACCAAAGCCTTCATTACAAAGTACCCATCTAACCGCTGTCTGAAAAAAAGCTATTTTTTATTTTATTCAGCATCCTTGCTTCCTATTGATGCCTCAGAACACTATGATATAGTATAAAAAAAAAGCTTATAGATTGCTTTAATTTCAAAAATCGTAAAAAGCTTATTCAGTTCATGAATTCTAATCATAAGTAAATGTATGCAGTTACACAGGCACATCCTGCAAAATATTTCTCTTTTTTTTTTTTTTTTTATTAGGAAATTTTAAAAGCAATTTAGACCAACCAGTGCATGGTTTGGAACATCAGGCTTCTACTTACCATAGTGGATCTAGGTTAATTTTTACTCATCTATCATTTTCTGTCAAATAAGTAACAACGAGGCATCAAATGTATTTAATGTAAAGGAGCCATCATTTTTCTTGCAACATTGCCCTCTGCTTGAAATGGCTGGGCTGATGCCACAGACCTCACTCAAGCCTGTCCCATGGAAAAGAAGCAAGTTTGAAGAGCCCCAAAATAAGGATCCTGGTGACTGGGCCTAACAATGAGCAGAGTACTATCATTTGGTTGAAAAAAAAAAAAAAAAAGTTTTCTATATTTCCGTAAGTTTTCTAATGTCTGTAAAAAGATAATATTGAAGTGTCTCTTCATTCATTTGAATAACTGGGAATATAATGGGGTTTTTTTCAAACAATGTCTGGTCATTAATTCTCAAAATAATTTTTTTTTCTTTAGTTGCAGTTCATTGCAACTTGTTGCTGCAATCAGTTGTGTGTATTTATATGGTATTCTGTGTAACATTTTTTAATCATGTTGTGTCTCACTGTCCCAAAATTTAGCTCTTGATATTTTATAGTCATTATTCTATCTTTATTTTTTAGTTCCTGGATATTTCGGTGACTGAAACCAAATGCCAGTCAATTTTTATATGCCTGAAGTGTTGGTTTGTATTTTCTATGTGCAGTTTTATGAAATCACATGGGCCTGTTCGATCTGCCTTTTCATCCTAGTGAACTATTGAAGTCCAAATTAAGACCAAATGGGACCTGGTTCCATGCCCTGGATCCACAGAAAATTCTCTTTCAAGACAATGATGGTGTTCTGACCAGATTGAGGTCTGTATGCTTCTTCTCCTAGGTGAACCTTACACTTTGGAAAAGCCCCCTCGGACCTGTGCCACTTGATGGAAAGGGAGGAGTCCAGCCATAGGGATCATATTGCAGGAACAGATTTGATTCCTTAAGCTCTTCTCAGTTAAACTTTATGCAAAGCTTATTCTGCCCTATTAAAGTCATTACAAATTCAAAAGTGGTAAAATTAAGGCCTCAGTCCTTGTGCAGATGAATTTCCCCTCAAACCAGTGGGAGTCTGGTGGAAAAAGGGACTGACTGAAATATAAACGAGGATGGCAAGACTCTCTCCCTCTTGATGAAAATCAACAGGAGCTTTAACTATATAAATCAGATGAAAGAGCAGGCCCTTATTGGCCACTGTATTTTAAATGTTTTCAGAGAAGCACATTTATTTTGAAAGCAAAAGAAATGCAATTCACTTTATAAGCAGATGATGTATTTTCTTTTTTTTAAATCTTGGAAGCAAAATGATTGAGATTTAGAAGTACTTTTGGTATAATTTCATTATATCCTTTTGACTATGCTGAATACTATTTCCAGAAGCACAGGTTTAGACATGTGGTTTTTCCAGTCTTGACTGCATATACAGGATCCCACTTCTGGATACCTAGCTCGTGCATAATTCCTAATTAAAACATCTACTTGAACAGTTGCAGGACTGGATCTAGATTTCAGTCCAGTACGGCAGGTGTAAGAAGTGCAATCCAGGAACATTTCTTTCATCGTGAATTGATATGCAGCAAATTATGTAAAATTACACAAGTATATTTTTCTGGTTTTCTAAAACTTTGAAGCCATTTCAGACTTATTACCCATTCACCACAGTAAGGGGAGAATGTGTTGGAGCTCTGGAGTCAGTCTCCAATCGCAGCCGTGCGATTTCAAAACAACTTAAGGAGTCTTAGGAAGAAGTGACTTCTCTGTGCACCTGAAAGGGGTCTGACTCCTCGTATCACTGGAAAATGAAGAATGTTCAGGGAGATAGCTTTGCAATTAATCTATTTTTTATATTTTTTTATGAACTGCAGAGTCCTGAATCAAAGTTTTAATTCCTTTTCAATGATGAAACCAAATGCACATATTTAAAAGATGTTCACAGAGTAATTAGAACAGTTTTTGAATAATAGTCACATTAATTCAAATCTGGGTGGGATGGGGGCAATAATATATCGCACAAACTGCAAAGGAAGTTCCTACAGGAAAGCTGTTTACAGGGGAAGCGTACAATGTTATGTAAAGAATGTAACAGGGTGTAGGAATTTTTGCACTACAGAATTTATATGAAATACACTTTTTTAAATGAATACACAAAAGGCCTTTTAATGCTACATTGTATAGAACATAGGAGCCTCTGTGCTAATGCAGCAATCTGATGCACTGTGTCCTCACTTCAAAATTGGTCTCAAAATTCAAACATTATTCATTTTAGAGAGGTGATATCTGATCTAATACTAGAGCAACTGACTTGAAGAGCTGTTTAGCACACTGTTTCATAACCCAAAGTCTCTACAGACAGTTGTATTTTTACCTATAACATTCATAAATCAAATTGACAATTGGATTCTGGAGTCATTTCCCAACAGGTAATACCTGGCAACATATTTATATTCCTTGGAAAACAAGTTCTTTTAAAGGAGACCTCTTCCCCTACGTGTTGACTGAGCTTCTGTTTCCTTCAAGGTTTACCTTCAAATTATTTAATTAACTTCTTCAACTTCATCTCTAAACCACAGTCCAGTACAAAATCGCTTGTCTTTTTGAAGCCCTATTGCAAATACATTCAGATTGGTAAAAATATCCAGGGCTTGTCTGACTGGCTTTTTCAGTGAAACAGCTTTTGAATCACTTGGATAGAAAATAAATCTTAATATTTTGATCATGCAAAAATATTTTAAAAGCAAAAAAATGCAATATGCCTTTTTTTTTCAAAGTAGCCAGCACAGATTGAGCAAGAAATGCAAACACAGCAAAGGGGGAAGAAGGGAAGAAAACTGTAAGTAAACAAGGCATGTTTTAGTAAACTGTGTAAAAAAAGGGATATAATAAATCATACATACAATAGTCCTTGTTCACACTTAATGAGGAAGAACGTCAGTAGCAAAAGATCGAATTCCAGTCCAACTCCATCTTAATTTTTTTACTAGAACGACAGGTCTCTACTACAGTGATGCTATTACCCACTCACCTGCCACATGAATATCTGTTCTGTAATAATTTTTCAGACTTTCCTGAAAAAGAAGATACTATGTATTGCTATCTTTGTTGATCTTTGGATCTCTTCCTATTGCCATCCAAACACTTCTTCTTGGGAGCAGTCAGAAGGCAATGCGCCCAATAAGATGATAGGTGTGTCTTGTCGGGAAAGTGTTTTGGTAGTCTGGTGCAAATAAGATGAACTCTGTTGCATTTGAACCAAGGAAGAAGAGCTGAGTGTCACTTCTTCCTGTTATTGTTCCAGCCATACCATCTTACAGCTTCATGTTTTCTAGTTTTAAAGTGCTCTGAATCCTCCAGTGTCCGCCACAGTGTCCCCATGCTCCATGCAAGATGTGTCAGTGTTCTTGGAAGAACTTTTGTGAAAGCAACTGACAGGTAAATGCTATTAAGACAGCCATTGGTCTAAGTGTGAATATTTGTCTCTTGTCCAGGCTGTTTTTATTTCTTAGCAGTAGTCAGTTTAAACTCCAGCTGAAATGCTTTCTAAAACAGATCAGGTGTTCTGGGAGCCAAACCCTTTGCAGGTCCTCTATCACTTTCCTTTCCACAGAAAGGTTAGGTGACTGGCTGGCAAAAATGAGAGACAAAATTGTTTGCATCATTGTGATGTCTTCTTGTTCAGTGATCATACACCACAGGACATCTGCAGGCAAGGTAGTGTACTTGTCTTTGTATTTATTTTGTGGCAGCTTTAAGTAATATTTTTTGAAAATGTTGTGTTATGATATTTAGGAAGTATTACCTGTTAGTACAATGGAGATTTCTTCCAAAACAGCAGTAATACCTTACAGTCCCACACTATTATTGATTACTATTTAATTTTTTTTTTTATGAAACCTAACACAGATCCAGATGAATGCCATTGTGGAACAAGGAAGTAGCAGACAAATATTAGTGCTCTTTTTACTTAAAAGCAGCTAAAGAACATGGTATTAGCTAACATTTAATCCAAAAGAAGATAAGATTATCCTAATTAAACCCACCAGCAAAACAGAAGGGTGACCTATCATTACCTTAGACATGGACTGTAGCCCTGTGATTAATATAAAAGCTGAATTTAAGAGCAGTCTGTGTAATTTATTTCATTAGGGTAATTTTTACACTCAGATAAGTTTAAATCCATATTCAAAATCAGCAGGGGTAATGTACACTTCTAAACCTGGAATTCTATGGCTATGTTTACACTGGTATCTTAGTGGAAATCAGGAGAGCTCTCCTGGCATTAATCTCTCAGCTATCCCTGCTTTTCATGCCTTGATTCACATCACAGAGCAATCCTAGACCATGTAAACTGGATTACTTTTAGATGAAGCTGAAGCAGGAAACTTCTTCCATGAGGGCACCTGCTGTGTTGCAACCAGGATGAAGCATTCAGGCCCTGGCACCAGATGAGAGCTAGACCAAAACTGTACCCCAATACATGTAGTATAAATTGTCAGCACAAAGTGTTGTCTTCAGCAAATCTGCTTATATTGTACTACTTGCTAATGTAGACGTAGACTATCTCACCCATGGTTACTATCTGCAGTCCATGTAGTCTTGGCTAAATCCCTTACTCAAGCAGATTTTCTCATTGTCTCCAGTAGTATTGCATACAAAGAGCAATATACAGCCAAAGGTGAAATTGTCCCCAGTGTGTTCCCCAGCTTAGCCCAGCTGGAATCATTTAAACATTAAGGTCTTGATAACCTTTGGATAGTTGCAGTTTGTAGTTTGGACCAAACTCTTACATACTGCATAGTTCTACAGTCAATTGAGTCTAAAGTTGGTGTTACATTTGATGAAGACAGTACAGACAGCACTAGACTGACTTACTCCAGAATCTGTGGAATGATTAAATTGACTGCAAGTAGCCCTATTTCACTTAACAGTAACTCTTTCTTTACATGGCATGAATAAAAGCAAATGGCCGTGCAGTGATGGAGGATCAGAAGCCCAGCTTGAGTATTTTGTGCCTATCTACCATGTCTAGATATCTTTCCCTTTGGATCACGGTTGCAATTTATTTAAATTGAGGAATTAGTAGGGGTTTGATTGTGTGCTGAGTTGCTCTGATGTCTAGGACATACCCTGTAAAAGGTAATGCACGAAACAAAAAGCCTATTCCTTATCTTACTGTTTTTAATGATTTCAAAGTGAAGGACATAAGTTTTGTAGTGATATTTTTGCTCTAAGTTTTGCTCAGATAGCATCTCTCAGCAGAGGTTCAGAATACAAAACACTTATGCCTGTTCTTGAAGTCCTTAAGCAGAACGCCAGTGGGAATTCTGCCTGTATAAAACTGAAGGATGGAGCAATATATTATAGCATTAGGCAAAAGGAACAGTTTCTAACATGTTACAAAATGAAAAAAAAACACAAAACACAAATACTTTTGGGGACAATCATGGGTACTTCTGCTAGGATGCAGAGTTCTGGATTTATACCTCTAAATTTTCAGAGTTCTGAAGAGTTTTACCTATATAACTCTTTCAAAAGTCAAAGGAGCCATGCTGATAAGATGAAACATGGAGGGATTAGTGTACAAAGAATCTGAACATTGAATACATAGCCTATTGCTTTAAGATCACTGTAAATATCAACTAAAAATGTGTACTAATTCATGTTTATACGTTATTACTGTGTTAGTTTCATAGATACGGTAGCATGACTATTATCAGTTTTATTGAGTTTAATGGACTTTACTTTGTATTCCTCTGTGAATGCTCTGAATGCTGCAAACAAAAAAAAGCACAACAGTATTTTTTCAAGTTCTCTTGGGGCGATAGTAGTGTCTTCACTATTGTTCAGTTTTACAGATTTAGCAACATTTCATCATAAATTGCTATGTTAATAACATATCTTTCTTTAAAAGTACTGTCACTAGGAGATAAAAGCATATGTGATAAGTCTTGTCTAATCTCATTCATCTGCCTTTACAAAATGCCCCAGACATTTTGTGGGAGAATATGCTGCTTTTGCTTCATGCGTTGTTTGTATTTGGGGGTGGGGCAGGGGAATAATAGGGCATTTTGCAATGGTAATTGCATCAAACATGCTTTTTTCATTATTATTATTGTATTTGTTAGAAACATTTTGATTTAGTTTCTTTCTGTAGATAAAACTTTGGCAATAGCTTTATTTTTTCAACTAACCGTTTGATTTCACTAGACTAATAACTTCTCACATTTAGTGATATTCATATCAGTGTCTCCATATCAGCTGCATTTTAACTTCATAAGAAAGGAAGTGTGATTATTATTTTTGTCATAATAGATTTTGCTGATCAACTAAATATTTCTGCACCAATCTACATATTAATATGCATGTTGTAGTCTGTACAATTGTTCAACATCAAAATATCTGTTTAATTTATGTCAAATGTCTGTAAAATAAATGCATTGTTCTCCATTTCAGTCTGATAGAACAAGCAGGATAGTAAATAAATGTGTAAATGAATCATCTGTGTCTCATTTCAGTTCTCGTCATGAAATCACTTTACATTGAACATTGCATATATACCAAAACAATAACCCATAGTGTCTTCAGATTTCATTACTTAACAATATTATGAAAGGATCTCTGGCAGACAATATGTACAGAAATAAATCACTTGGCTATGCAAATAAAGTCAGATTCCATTTAAAAAAAAATGAAATGCAATGCTTCTAAGCCTTTTTTTCCTCTCTGTTCAGAATTACTGGTAATTATTACTTGCACTGTCGTAGATACAAAACCTCAAATGACTTTACAAGGAAGACTAAACATTATTTGCAGGATGGAAAGCAGAAGCAAGAAAATATTTAGTAGTCCTTTTTTGGCCAGTTAAACCTAGGTACCTCAGCCTAACATTCAGACATAGAAGATAAATAAATAAGGAAACAACCTAGCTTGGATCCCATCACCTTCTTGCCTAAAGTGGACTGATTTTTAAATAGGCCAAAAACTGTAAGAGAAAATTTAAGTTGTAGTGGCAGTTATTTTACTCCTTTGAGTAAGGGAAAAAAAATTTTTTTTTTTTTTTACAGGCTAAGTTTTGCATCAAATCCACCTATAACAGAGCAACTCTACCATTCAGAAAATAAGGAGTATGATTCCCTCACCTTCAAATTAGAAAGCTGTTTTTTAAGTTTCTACATCTGAAGAGCATTACAGTGAAATCAAAATGGAAGTCTAAACTCAACCCTTTGGTGACCATGCTGATAACAATTTTTATGCGAGAGCACAGAGACACACTTTAGTTTCACAACCTCACTGTGCTGTACATCTCTTAATACACCATTCACTGCATGGCAGAGCTTCTTCCCTTTCTGCTTTTAATCTAAGGGTTCTCTCTATGAATATGCAGCACTGAACATAAATCTAAATATGTTCTATCTTCCTATTCTACCTCAAACACATTCCCAACCTCTTCTTTCCTTAAAAACAAAACCCACATCCTTCCTAGTGCTTCTTCCTGTGTCGTCTTCTTGGCACTGATCCAAATAATTGCATTCTAAGGAAAGTATTAGGGGGGTTATATATTATTCAATAACCAAGCAGCCTGCAGCCCACATATCTAATGATGGTACCCAAAAGTATTTGCAAAACTGCAGTTCTATATTCCAGCTGCCACGTGGTTCTATCCTTCAGCAAACCTGGGCCTTATATACATCCCCTAACCCTCCAGATTTTAACTACACAGAAAGGTCACATAGGAGAAAAAAAGTGACAGCATTTTCTAAAAGGCACTGAGTCTGGTCAGTCAAGGGACCGAGATACACCACTGGAGTTCCAAGCTCAAAATCTCTCCAATCATACTCTGGGCTTAGATCTTTCTGTTCTAGCTATTTCGTGTTTTCCCATCTTCTCCTCTCCCTCTTTTCTTTCTTGGCAAGCACATTTCAAACAAATGTCTAGCACCCCACCATCTCATCCTAGCTCCAAAGTGGCCTAAGAAAGGAACTGACTCAGTGCTAGCAAGGAAATAAAATACAGAAAATCTCCGCTATTTTATTGTTTCAATCTGACCTATGGCTGAACACAAGTGCAGCTAGAAAGCAAGCAAATTGTTTTATGGTAACACGCAAAAGTGATATGTGGTTGGGATTAGGTCCTAAAGAAAGAAATATTCTTGTCAGACCAGGAACAGAGCAGGTCAATAGAGATCATACTGACAAAGTACTGAGATGGCAGTAGGTTAGCATAAAAGTGTTCTTCCCTATCTATTCAGAGAAAAAAAAAAAAATCAAACATTTCTAGATATAAATTAGGGACGGAAATAACCTAAATACTCAGGATACAATGTTAAACCCTAATTTTACAGTATAGGCTTAAATCATGTTTCTGCTGACTCTCTGAAAGCAAATTTTCATTGAGTATAGAAAAAAACTATATCAAAACTTGACTAAAATTGGTTCAGACCATTTTTTGTCTCCAGAAACCCATGACCACTCTTCTGTCTCAAAGAAGATTGTGTAAGTAAGCAGGCACTTTTCAATATTTCAGCACTATTTTTTCCTTAGTCATACACTGAAATGATACCAGAACTGCAAAATGTAAAGTCATTTTCATTTCATCACTATACAGTGGAAACACTAATCAAAATCATAACTGCATCTTGCAAGAAACACAAAAGTTTTGACTTACATTGTTTGTTCTGCACTAGAACAAAAAATGGAAACTTAGACATTGTCACTGAAAATGCATAGGGCACACATCAGTATCTCGATTATTGACCTTCCTTCAAGGGTTTACCTGTCTGTTGGCTAACTTGGCTGAAAACTACAAACACTTTGGCTTAATGAGGATTTTATCTGGGTCTAGTAGCTACAGGTGAGCTACGACGAAGTTGAATGTGTATTTTCCTCTCTAATGAAAACAAAGCCACAAGACCAGGGAGACAAAAATATTTGTTAAGTGCCAATGTGCCTTCAAATGCATTAAATTGTATCTTAAAAAGCATTTAATAATGTCGAGCTACTATAACTATAAAGTACATTTTATTTGCAGAAAGTAAAGACACATCAAGCGTACAGCACCAGAAGGAATACATTTTTAAGTTATTATAAATCAGCATGATTTGTTTTGTTATTTCTCACCCTTCGTACTCATGTTCTCTATAGATTATCATCTTTCCCACACTGGAAATCAGTACAGGAACAATTTATTGCTAATCTCTACTAAATTACCATTTAGGTATTCCTACTGTAAAACATTCAGGTTATTTTATCATTCACTGTTATTAAACTAATAATGAAACTATTGTTTTATTTTGCAGGAGAAATCTATTTTTATGATTTTCTCTCTTATGTTGCAGTTTTCAAATAGCAATTTGCCATTTTTCAAAATCTCTTCCCAGGTCAATTTGTTTCTACTAGATGGCAAGAGATGAGCTGTCAACTGTGAAGTATCAGTACATTATGCATATCCATGCTATTGAAGTTTAAAAAGCTTCTTAAGATATTTTTGCAATTTAGTGCATTCATTATGGAAAAAATTTTAAAGTGAATTTCACTCCGATTAGACTCTGGACAATCCACAGTTAAAAGAGCCATTATGAATCCCCCAATAGCAGGAAATGTTTTGACCTTATTAAACACTAGTGCATTCAATGACACAACCGAGATTCATAAGGAAGTAAAATTCATTTGCTCAGCCACTCAAGGGACAATCTGTGTTTACCACCTTTTCCACTGTAATTCCTTACCAGTTGTGGTTTAGTGATTTCATTAAAATACATAAAGAAGCCGGCATAGTTGTACGATACTTGGAAAGGAACTGAGTTTTCAGTTCTCCAGTCCCTTGCCAGGATGCTGTATGACAGAAACATCTTGTACCTGTGACTCATCTTCCAGTGGCAAGTCTGCTGACCACCTGAGCAAGTGACTCCTCATACATATACATATGAACACCCACACGCACACAGAGCACATATGGAATCTGGCACTGCCTTAGCACCGAAGCCTGCAAACCAAAACTTTGCAATACTTTGCAATATGTGCTATGATATAGCTGCAATCTAGAGAGACTTCTCAGTTCACCAAGGCACAGTAGAAAGTTCTCACGGTTCCCACAGCTCTCATTCACAGCTGAACCAAAATAAGTCATTTACCAGGACATCATTTTCCATGCACAGAGAAAAATGGAAGTGTTAACACCCTCGCTTCACTGTGATTGCCATGAGGCTTATATATTTGGCACTAAATTAAAAGATACCTAGACTAGAATAATTTAATTCTGGTATGAACAGTTACATCTCCAAAACAAGAATTTTCTTATAGCAGCAACAATACAACTGCTGCTTTAATTATTACCCGCTCTTGCTTGCCTAACCACCCTGCTCATCAGGAGCATGTAAGCAAACCCTGTTTTGTAACTTGGAGCAAGTTTCACAAGTATGTTTCTTGGGGAGGACAAAATAAGATTCCCAGTAATCAAAAGAAATAAAGATTGTAGTACATACAGAAAGAAAATCAATTTCATAGTGTTAAATAATAACAGAAAAGAGTAGTTTCTGTTTTTCATATCTGAGCCCTCATTCTCAGGCATGAAAATTAATAAAGAAGAAACAAATTTTAACAGGCACCACTGCATAAATATGCCACTACCTCTGCTTTCTGTGAGTAAAGTTTCATTTCAGTATTTCCCTGCAGCTAACAATGAAATTGATTTTTGAATAATCAGCATGTTTTGTTCTCCTTGCAATTTCTAGTCATGACTTCTGCAGAATTAAAACACAGGGACTGTCAGCAATATATCCAGGCTCTGAATGAATAAAACTGTAATTTTAGGAGTGTACTAATATTGCAAATTAATTTGACATTCATTGTGATGTCTGATCAAGGCAAACTACTTTCTTATTATGCACGTGTTCAGAGGTATTGTCTGTCACAAGAGCTATTTAAAACAGTGTTAGAAATCTAATGAAGTCTACCAACCTCCCATTTTTAAACAACAGTTGGGTTGGTAACAGCATCAGATTTAGTTTGACCTGTTCAACTGAATCTCAAATTTTATGGTATTCACCACAACTCATCTCCTCTGACACTTCTACAGATATATAATTAAGTATGTCTGTCTTTAATATCATCATAGTATTTAAAGTTGTCGCAAGTCCATCTTTTTCTTCCAGTTTGCTAAACACATACAGTGTTCAGCTAACCAGTAGAGCCAGACAATCATATTTTTAAGATCTTATTTTCACACTGGGAACAGTTGCAAAGCTGTTAGTTCCTAGTGCCTGGCAAACTTAAACAAACACATAAATAAATTATTACTTCTAAACAAGCAAAGTTTCTGAGAGGTCTCTAACGACCATTTCGTGGACGTAAAGTTACCTAAGATGGAACTGTGTATCTCAGGTATAATTCCACAGAAAATGGTGCCAAATCTCAGTCATTACTCCGTATACCAAAGATATCAGTACCTGGCCAGTAACTCAGGGACAATTTCTGCATATCTTTATCAGGTAATCTTCATTCACATAAAAGGCAATCCATAAATATAATTTAAATTCATTAAGGCATGTAAATACTATGGATTTGTTTAATTGACTTAAATGCTTTGGTTGATCAGAGGTTGCAGCACCTCTCCTATGAAGACAGCCTGAGAGAGTTGGGGTTGCTCAGCCTGGAGAAGAGAAGGCTCTAAGGACACCTTAGAGTAGCCATCGAGTACCTAAAGGGGCCTGCAAGAGAACTGGAGAGAGCATGTAGTGATAGGACAAAGGGGAATGGCCTTAAGCTGGAGTGTAGTTTTAAATAAGCTATGAGGAAGGAATTCTTTATGGTATGGTGAGGCACTGGCACAGGTTGCCTAGAGAAGTTGTGGATATCCCATCCTTGGAAGTGTTCAAGACCATGGTGGATGGGCTTTGAGCAACCTGGTCTAATTGAAGGTGTTGCTGCCAATGGCAGGAGGGTTGGAACTAGATGATCATTAAGGTCCCTTCCAACCCAAGCTGTTCTATGCTCTTAGCCAAGGAGAATTGCATATAACTTCACTGGTAATTTTGCATAAGGGCTATAAGAGCACGTCCCTGGTTAAAATAAGAGACATGTAGTAAAGTCAAAATGTGAGAAGTATTTGCCTCTGGTAGTAAGATGGACTACAAGTCAGTGCTACACAGGATGCCAACTCCCCATTCTTCTTTCTAAGGGGAGTCTCATGCAGTGGCAAAACACTGGTTTAATATTCAGTGATATGAACGTGCCAATGGACACGTTTGGTGATAATGTAGCAGCTGCATTGTCTTTAACTAAAGTCTCATATGTAGTTCTTCAGCAGGGACAGAATAAAATACCTATCAATTCCTTTTCTA
This sequence comes from Empidonax traillii, assembly GCF_003031625.1. NCBI lineage: Eukaryota > Metazoa > Chordata > Aves > Passeriformes > Tyrannidae > Empidonax > Empidonax traillii. The sequence continues at coordinate 201,761 of NW_020956016.1, forward strand.
TGTGTGAATTAATCTCAGCAAAGGGGAGGAGGCCCTGCTGAGTTCATTATACTGAATACTGTAATACATTTGTCTCTAAAACTGCATTACATTAACTGAGAATAATGCAGCTTTTATTCTTTCATACATACATTAGCTTAATGAGCCATTAAAATGTCTAGTATTTAAAGCATACAATGAGATCTATAGTTTAAGTTTCAGAAGTCATCCAGATATCTTACAAGTGCTAACAGTACTCTCAACAGGAGAAATTTAGCCTTTCATTTATTTTTAAATTCCCCTTCCATTTTATTCTATAAAATGGATTTATTTAAAGGAAAGCAGTCTAAATCTTTAATACTTAATCAAGTAATCTAAGTTAAGAAAAGAAAAATGGGTACATATATGTTGGATAATACCCTGCTTTTGAGCAGGTCCCGGAAAATTACACTCATTTTCTCTTTCAATTTCTGTAGTTAATTAATCAGAAAATTCTTCCTTTTCCACTGAGCAGCGTTCCATAAGGAAATCTGTCCCCTTGGAAGCAGAACTATCCATCCACAAAGGGGCCACGTGCTTTGTCAGCAACCTCCAGATCTCCCATAAAGGCTGTTGACGTACAGAAGTGTTGGGTTTAGACCTCACCATGGGAACTCCCCAGCACCAGCATGGCCTGTGACTGGGACAAGGAAGTCATTGGTTCAGCCTTGCCACTTTTGTCTGCAAAGTCAAACAACAGCAGAAACAGAGCAGACACATGCCCAGACAATCAAAGAAAGACAGAACATGGTTGCAGAGCTATAACTATTTGCTACTGCATACCAGCCTTACCCACTGTATTTTTCTCCTCTCAGAAATTTACTGCATCTAATTACTTCTGTATGATTAGCTGAGGAACAACACCCATAAATCTGTGAAACGTCTACATGGTATTATCCTTGCCTCATCTTGGCATACTCATAAGTAAAATCCTTCACTGAATGGAAAGTTACTGTCAGTAATTTGATTTTCCAAGATCTGTTCTTTAAAACAGTATTCTACCAGAAGTCTAGCCTGTCCTGTATTTCTATATATGATGAATAATTTCAGTAATATTATTTTTAAAAGACTTTCAAAGCTCTGTTACTTTGATTTTTCCATCATTCCATATCACATAATAATTAAGATTGAACTAATTTAATAAGGTATTTTATAGCAGAGGAGCATTTTAGCTGATTAAACATGTATCAAGAGTATTAAACAAACTCCTTCACCTTTGTTCCAAAGTCACTGCATGTAATACTATATAACCACTATTATAACTAAATGTATGTTTAACGGTGTGAGAATGTTAATATATCTCATTCGAAAGTCTACTGGTTCAGTTTGTCTCCTGGCTCAGCACTGCTAGTAAGATCTTTTAAAAAAAACAACAAAACCAAAAAACTATGCTGTAACACTTTAAAGGAGGAATTACAGTTTGTGAGCAAAGCAGCAGCTTTATTATGAAACAAAGGAAGGACTGTAATACAACACACCTGACAAAGCTCAGCAGCTTTGGAAGTATGCCTTTTAAGCAGAAAAGACAGCTAAAGAGATAAAGTGGACTAACACGGCAAAAACCTTAGATCAAGCACCTTGAAGTTTTCAGTGCATGACTTCTTTTTTCCACCTTCCCAACTTCTCTGACAGATACTTTTTAATAGGATTTTTTATTCTAGTTGAGGCAGGATGAAAATAATAGGAGACCAATTCACACAGAGATGTAAAAGAAAAGGAGGCCTTCAGAACAAAGAAATCATTGCAATTTGTACTGTTTGTGGGGGAAAGAAAAACAAAACAAAAACAAATAGGCCCCCACAAAAACAAACAAACAAACAAAACAAAACAATGGAAAATGTTTGGGGAGGACTCTGAACTCCGGGATTACTAGGGTGTATTCCAGAACATTACATCTGCAGTAACAGTGCAAACCAGTGATTAGTGAGGTAAATAGAAATGCCACTGGATCTCCGCATGGTTTCCAAGCTATATTTTAAAAATTACTTAATCTAACACTGTTTCAGACTGTAAAGTTTAACTAGTCTGTCATGCCAACTAAAGAACCTCTTCATTTAAGCAGGGAATTCTGTCAGGCCCATTAAAAGTCATCTTCAGGCTACCCATGTTCTATACTCATATCCTTCCTTTCCCCATATCTGTTTCCTTTTAAAATCCAGAAAAATGTAAAAAAATGCATTTATGCAGTGTCAATAGTTAATGCTCACTTTATAAGCATGCAAAATCTGTATTCTCAGTAGGTACATGCACACAGAGCACACATATACATCACATCTATACATAAATATCTATAAACAGCTGGCCACACATACCATGGAATGCTTTGGGCTGGAAGGGATCTTGAAGGTTACCTCTTTCCAACATTCCTGTTCCAGCTGTGAAGCAGCAGTGTAGTGCCATCCTGCCCATGCCTTCCACCAGCTGCTGCTGGTAAGGGCCACTGGGAGATGGGGATGGGGCAGGTAGGTACCCCCTCACTGTTGTGAGACCACAGGGCAAACAGAGTTACAAAACAGAATGGTTGCTGTGCCAGCCCATGCCAGAGCTGAGAGGCTGTCCTTAGTCCTGGCCTCTCACAGAATATTCTGAGTTGGAAGGGACCCACAATGATCATCAAAGTCCAACTCCTGGCCCTGCACAGGACAGCCCCAAAAATCACACCATGTGCCTGAAAGTGTTGTCCAAAAGCTTCTTGAACTCTCTCTTGGTGCTGTGACCAATTTGCTGGGGAGCCTGTTCCAGTGCCCAATCACCCTCTGGGTGAAAAACTTTTTTCTAATATCCAACCTAAACTTCCCTTAACACAACTTCATACCATTGCCCCAGGTCCTGTCAGTGGCCAGCAAAGAAGGCATCAGTGTCTCCCCCTCCATTCCACCTCACAAGGAAATTGTAGACTGTAATGAGGTCTCCCCTAAGTCTCCTCTTCTCCAGGCTGAACAGACCAAGTGACCTCAGCTGCTCCTCCTATGGCTTCCCCTCAAGGCCCTTCACCATCTTCATACCCCTCCTTTGGACACTTTCTAATAGTTTAATTTCTTTCTTATACCGTGGTTCCAAAAACTGTACACAGTACTAGAGGTGAGGCTGCCCCAGTGCAGAGCAGAGCGGGACAATCCCCTCCCTTGACTGGCCGGCGATGTTTGCCTGATGCCCCCCAGGACACAGTTGGCCCTCCTGGCTGCCAGGGCACTGCTGACTCATATTCAACTTGCCACCGACCAGGATCCCCAGGTCCCTTTTTGCAGCATTGCTTTCCAGCATCTTGTTCCTATCTCTATGTACATCCAGGATTGCCATGCCCAAGGTGCAAAACCCAGAACCTCTCAGTTCACTTCTCTTCACTAGAAATGAAGTTGAAGGAAAAAATAATCAGTTCCCATGAACTGTCTTACAGTGACCAAAATGTCTGGAAGCTTTGTGACAAAATCAGTAGACAGAATCGATACCCTCTAGAAGAATTTCATGCTCTTTTAATGGAAAGAAAACATTGTTGTCCTGAAACAGGTTCTTTCACCCAGTGTGCAAGGAGATGATTCACAATCAGAGTCAAAGTTATGTCTGGTTTCAGTTTAGTACTGAAAGAAGTTTCTTTCTTCTTTTTTCTATAGCTGGTGCAATTACTGAGATGTTATACATAATTTATCTATTTGGGAGCCATACACCAACTTCAGAATATGTCAAGTAAAGTATACTGAAGTCAAGTCTCAGAGACAACTTAAGGTGGCAATTTCTTTCTTCATTGCCTAATAAGAAAAAAAGAAATTAGGAGTCAGTGTGAAATGCAAGCTTGAGAACCCTGTTTGCTTCTTCATCAAAAGAATTAAGAATCTGTTCATACATTCAGCTGTTAGCAATATTTAGCCAATACATGTGCTACTGCCATCATAACATCTTTCTAGACCCACTAGCTTCAAACGCATCCTTAGGAATCCAAAACAGAAGTAGGCTAGAGAGTCTGCAAGGCTTTGTATCATGGGACTATGGATTTTCATCAATGGTGGCTTCAACAATGAGAAAAAGGGCAGTTCCTGAAGAGCCACAAATAAAAGTTGGAACTGTTCTGTTCTGCACTCTGACTAAGGATTTGTTAAAGTCTCTCTTTTCATACAGTAGAGGTTGCTCTCAGCCAACTCATGCAGTCACCCTGAACAGAGGATATTTTTTCATTACAGCTAAATGTAGAAGTAGAAAACAAACAAAAAAATGAAGTCCAGTTACAAAAGTTCACATGCCCTGAGATAACATAAACAGGTTCCTTCTCATGATTAAACAAATCACTATGCTCCATGAGAGAAGGGTGCATTTTTCAGGAGTGGCCTCCTTGAATTTGCCAAATCCTCAGTGCTGCACAATCAGGACACAGCATCTCTTCTAACTCTTTATCATTTGTGGAAGAAAAGATCAAGACGACCAAGGCCAAAGAGAAGAGATTTCCTCTTTTTTTTAAGGCAGAATGAGAGGCATAAAGATTTTTATCTATTCTGAGGCACAAGCATCTGAAAGACAAATGGACTCAAGGATCTTGAAGCTAGACTGAATATCCAGCCTATCTGAATCAACTCAATACTGGAAATACCCAACTGGAACCATGGGTGCCTGTGGAAGATTTCTGCTCAGTTCTGACAACTCAGAAATCCTCTCTTAGAGGAAGAGATTAGAGAATTTGACCCATTAACATCAAAAAGGCAGAAAGCTCTCTATTTGTCAATTAAAGACACTTGGGCCATGATGGTTAAAACCGAAGTTTGGTGAGACTAGAGAAAAGTCCTAAATTCTTGCTATGTTTCATACTTAATTTCTTTTCAAGAACAGACTGACTACTATACGATCATCACCATGTGCTACTGCCTGCAAGGGAAGAAAGAGGAAGTGAAAGATTGAGAAGAGCGCCCTCCTTTCGCAGCCCCCACCCCTGAAAATGTTCTGGAGAAAGGCTATTGACAGACTGAGGTTAACTGGTTTGAGAGGCCTGTGTGGGTGGACCCATTGTCTTCAAGCCTTTTCCTGCTGAATTGCCAAATACAACAATGGCTTTGCAATATGGATAAATGTCTTCCAGACTGAAATGAAAAAGTCTTGTGAAACAGGCAACTAGGCAGTAAAGAATAATGCTAAATAAGCGTAATGTTCACGGTGCACACATACATATATGCAACATGTACACAAACACACACATAATAGTGTGTGACAGAAAGTGCTGTAAGACAAAGAAACTTACCCTCACTAATTCAGTTTTGTCATCATCTTCCCTGTGTTGGTAAATGCACTGGCTGAGAACAGCATAAAGTCTTTCCATGCAAGACATACTGACATTCTCAGTTGCCACAATAATAGAATCCAATACTTGCTGAAAAAAAATGGGAAACTACAGTTCAGAATAGTGCAGGATACATCCTTCTTTCTTTATTTTAAATAAAAGTGGCACTTCAGAGAAGTCTGATTAAATATCTGACAAGATTTAACTAGAGAAAACAAAGTAATTTTTTATTCTTCAGAGAAAAAGAAGGCTTACATTTCAGGCAATATTTTCTTACTCATTAATGTATGGCATCAATGATCATAATTGCCAATCAACTGCTTCTAGAACACCAGGGAATGACACAATCCACTCTGTCGTAGAGCAGCTGCCACAGCAAAGCCACAATTGCATTTCATTCAAAATGCAGTACAGGGCTCTGGAAAATGCGTCTCTGGAAACCAGCCTACAGATTTTTCAGATACAGCTGTAACAGCTGGAAACAGAACCATCCTTTGTTGCTCCACTTTACCCATGAGCTGAATGTGTACTGTGGCTAACATCAGTTAGCTCCTACCTTGCCACTCAAGAGCGTGACTGCCTGTAGCAAATTACCAATCTCTCATACAGTCCCTTCTTTTACCAAAGATGTGAACGTGGTAATCTCTGGAAAAGCAATGCTAACACTCTAGTGGCAGCACTGCTGTGGTTGTTCGGTTGCTGTGCATCGTGTGAGGCTGTGAAGATGTAGCTTAAGAGAGCAGCCACACCAAACAAAAATATTACTGCCTGACAACTGTTTGCTATTGAACTCTGCCTCCCTCAGATCAGCTAGCACAAGATTTGAGCACTCCCCTCAGCTTTGTGCTATACAACATGCAAAGAAGATGCACAAAAATCACATAGCGTGATTTCAGCTGCTGCAAACACAAGAAGTAGGACACGACAGAAGTTCATGGCCAACATCCCATATGAAACTATTTCTAATTGCTGCCACATAGGTAACTGTACACTCTTATGTATGTTCATCAAGTTCTACACCTATTACCAAACAAAAAAGCGAACACACACAGAACACCCAAAAAACAAACAAACAAACAAACAAACAAACAAACAAACAAAAACCCAAATAGAAAACAAAAGCACAAAAAACCCAAATAAAACCAACCAAACAAAAACCTGTACAAAACCAAGCAGCTACAGTTTGGAGTGGCTCTCTGGTAGAAGCAGCAAGTTCCAGTGACACCCATGTTAGGGAAACAAGTTTTCTATAAGATGTGCTTCAGGACTGTAGCTCTCTGCTTACAGCTCACATATATAAGGGCTCTATTCTACCATTTCTCCAGTCAGTAGGCAATAACTTTGGATTACGTGCTGTTAGCATCCTGAATCTAGAAAAACCTTTGTGGCTTCTTGAATTACACAGGCACACATGAACAACAGAACTCCCTGAAATTTGCTTCCTTAGGAAGCCAGCCTGGAAAGTTAGTTTCACCTCTACAAATGAGCCCAACTCTTAAAAACATGACAGAAATTGTGTTGAAAAGTTATTTTACCAAAGGAGATTTCTCTCTGGTCACATTCTCCCCACACAGGGGAAACATCCAGGTAAATACTCCTTTTCTCATCGTGGCAGGTAAAGAGCATCCTCTGCTCCTTTGGCCAACCCCCAGGACTTCAACCTAGCAATTTCTCGAATTCTTCTCAAGGCTATATTCCCTGAGGGTCAGGTCCTTCTTCTACCCTCTCATGCAGAGGAATCTCTCATCCCAGTTCATGCAGAGGACTCTTTTTTGCTCTCTGCAGCTAAAAATTTTATTTTTCCCCAGCTGTAGCTTAGGATAGCAACTTCTCTCCTACAGGGGACTGGACTTGTAACACTAACTCTATGAAGGCAGAATTTTAACACTGGATTTTGAAAGCATTTGAGAAAAGCAGGTATTAGTATTTTATCCAGGTTGAGCTTCAGGTCAACCTGCTAATTTCAGGTTTCAAGTAATCACTGCTAAAAATCAAGGTCCTTTCCCAGTTCCTAATAAATGAAAACATGTGAACAGCAAACCAAAACAACACCTGCATCATGAAAACTGCTAAGACATTAATAACCAACAGTAGTAGCAGGTTGTCAGTGGGCTATTTTAAAATTTAACAAGCCCTTTTACATTGAAAATTAGGAAGAGAATCCAGTGTCCTGAAATTTAGTTCAGAAAAGCAAGAGCAGCAGTCCACATCAGCTGTGGAAACAACACTCATAGTCCATCACAGGCTAAATTATTCCACAAGCTCTATATCCCTCTCATAAGTTGTTTGAATTGGCATTGGTTAACAACTGACTTAATTTACAACCATACAGGTACCAAGAAAATATCCTGCTTTGGTGTTAAGAAAATTGAAATTAGACTTACTTTGAGCTCAGAGTAATCCACAGACACTTCCTGTGTGTGAATTTTCATTGCTTTCCCGTCACATACTTGCGGTTGCTCATCCACCTGAGAACATCCCACACAATTTGTATGATGTACTTGTGAATCTGGAATGACACACATTTCTTAAGTCAGGATTTCTCTTTATCTGGACTATGGTATCAGTGAAGTATCCTGTACTTGGAAAAGAGTACCTCTCTGCAACAAAGACAGAACTGTTACCAATTTTTCACTAAGAAATGTTTGACTTCTCCTTTGTTTCTGGCACTGCTCCATAAAAATTAGAATCGAACACAAAAAGAAAAAGCACTAGAGAAAAAAGGCAGGGTAAAAATATGGAAAAAATAGTCATGCTGCCACAAGAGCACTGCACAGTAAAACTCTGGTAAAAAAAAAAAAAAAGAAAGGAACAGTAAAAAAAATAGTATTTTAGGTTAGGAAACACATCTTACATTTCAAACATTAGAACAAAATTTTTCTATTCCACATGTGACTCTTCAATTCATCACTGCTTAAAGTACAGGTTTTTAACTCAGGCTGCTTATTACTGGGAAGATACTTGTACAAAAGGTACGAATTTTTAAAATAGGTACCATTTGAAAAACAAACTGCAGAATCAGAAAAAAACAGCCACTGCAGAAAAAAGTGAGTTTGGCCAGCATAACTAGAGAAGCAGCATCATTATGCAAGAAACACTGTGCTTCTTTGAGAGACACACAATGGACATAACAGAATGGAATTAAAGAAGGCTAAAACCTAACAAATAGTCTCACCCTCCTCAAGAAGAGAAAGGAGGTAAATGACTTGTTTGACCTTTCATTTACCATTTGAATGTCCATCTTCAGAAGTTCCAGCTTTTTGCCAGTCTGGCATGCCACTCGCCTTTCTTATGTCTGAATGTTCAGAAAGTATGACACTCTTCCTTTCAGTAGAAGATTCAGCCACAAGGGTCACTTTGTCTCTTTCATTTTCTGTCCCAGTTTTCTGTTGTCCTTGAAGTACATTTTCATGTTCTTCCACAGGAGTATCCTGGGAAGGATTCTTCATCTGTGCTGCAATACTGGAAGAGTCTTCCTTCGTTTTGTGTTTTCTTTTAGATTTCTCTACAAAAACATATAAGAAAAAGTAATCCAAACCATTACCATTAGTTCTTTCTCCAAAATGCAGCATAGTCATCTTACTTGCAAGGAAAATGACCATAGCCTAAGTACCATTGTCCATCTCCCTATGTGTGTCTACAGAAAAAAGCTGCAAGTTAATGAGACCGGTTTGCTATTAGATATATTATAGGCAGAGAAAGGGAAAACACTGCTCCATGTAACTAAAAACTAATTGAATATTCAGAAACAGCCACATACAATGTTTTGGACTTCAAAATGTAGGTGCCATTAAATGTCAGTTGGGTCATCAAGGCCAGGCTCTTACAATGTCAAGCAGCCACTGGACTTGAACTTCGTAAGCACACTGAATGAATCACCTCAGGATTTATCCCACACTGTGAAGCATAATAAAAAATATAATGCCTCAAGCGTGAAAAACCAAGCATCACAGGAAACTCCTGTTAGGCCACAGGAACAGCAAAGGTAGCAGTGACTTTAACAGCTTCTCCAAGAAAGTCTGAATAAAACTCAACTTGCCATTAGAGCAGGGGGTACTGGCATCCACAGGCACTGCTGGCATCTCCATTTTTTCATTACACTTTGGGACTGTTTTCTTACACCCTGCAGAGCGCTATGCAGAGTGTCTTGCATAGTTGGTTACAAAGAGTGAGACAAGTCTTAAAATCCTCAGCATCAAAAGACATACCTCTTTCCTTACGAGATTCTTTAATTTCTTGGCAGCGTTGTTCAAAATCTTTATCCAGTTCGTGCCTCACTATGGAATATGCCGTATCACTCAAAGCATAAGCTTTGTGACTCAGGAGACCATCTGAAATTGTAGTTGGAACTGAGCGTATTCCACTAGACAATGAAACCCTTTATTTTGTTTACTTAAAATGATTTTTCTCTTTTCATAGGCAGATTCTGAAATGTTATCTCAGATGGTATTTTCAGCAGAACAACAAGAAAGTTAATTATTAAAGCAAAAGCACTAGTTACCAATCAACACATCTACCACAATTTCATGAGCAAACAGTTTATTTACAACCTGGCAACTTTAAACAATCCCAGAGAGCATTTCTTATCTAATCTCACATATACTGTCTGCAGATGGCATTTATCAATTTACACCTTTAAAATTTTTACCAAACCAGGGATAAAAAGCATATCCTCACCTTCAGGACTTTTATACGAGTTGTACTGTAAAGCATTGCTACAGATTAGATCAATGTCCTTCAGAAAATCTTCTGCAGTTAGGTACTGGTGCATGTCAATCTTGGAGAGAACTGTTGAGAGGTCCATGGGCTGTTTAATAACAGCCTTGTAATTGGGTGCCTGCAAATTAAATCTATGTGCTCAGAGATTTAACGTAGTAGCTACCAAAGTTATTTATTATTATTATTAATTATATTTACACATTTATATTGTTATATTACTATAGATAATGACCAAAACAGCTACATATCTCCTTTCCATTGCAACCACATTGTTCTAAAATAAACCTTATACATATAAACACCAGTCATTCAGTGTTATTTCACTCTAATCCACCCCAAGGGATTTATTAATAAGAATCTCAGTTACCTCACCTTCACAGGAGGGTTGTTATTAGCATCTATTTTCAAATGAGCTAACTGGACAATTTCTTTACTCAAACTATAAAAGGAGCCTACTGAACAGTTTAGATTAGGACATCTATGTTTGTTTAGATTATTCACATCTCAGAAAGTACATGGAAAGGAAAAGACAAGTCAGAGGATGCATAGGGGAATGGGACTTCTCTGAAAGGCAAAGCTATCTTAAAACTAAAACTGACTTTGAAGAATGTGCCTCTGGCTTAGACTTATTCAGTAAATTAAATGAGAGATGTATGGGAACAAGGAAAAAACACACAGCCCTTATGGTTGATCTTATACTGAGGAAAGGTACAGATAAAAGTGAGAATGGAGACTGAAAAGTTATTTGACAAACTGCTGCTTCTACTCCTGTTCTCACAGAAACTATTGACAGTCAATTAAAGAGCTTTTGGCTCTATTAAAACAACCCTTTAGGTAATGTTTGTAATTGTAGAGAAAGAGATCTCTCTGCTCTTCAGTACTGTAACATGCCTACATATCTAAGCCTTTCCACCGGCAAACTGTGTTGGCATTTGGTGTAACTGGCACTTAGATGATCCTTGTAGGTCCCTTCCAACTGAAATATTCTAATGTTTTAAAAACATTTTAGAAAGAACACAGGACTTTCAGTGGAGACTCAAATAACAGACTTTTGAGAGCCTCAAGCACTCAACAAAAGTAAAATTCACTTCCTACTCCTTGAAAAATCAGAATAGTACGGTCCTAAAAACAAAGATAAACTCCTAGAAACAGCAAACACTGAGAAACATACACACAGAGAAATCATGAATACACACAGCCATAATAGAATTACAGAACAACACTAATTTACCTCCTCTGGGTCAACAGGCTTCATAAATGGTCTGAAACGTCTGTCAACAACAAGTCTATGAGCCACATCCCTTAAGTAAATCCTAAGTTCACGCAACGTATCCTCTTCCTCCTCCTTCACCTGTCTTAATTCTTCCTCTGTCAGCTGTCGAGGCTTAGGTGGTGGTGCTATGGGCAAGACTTCCAGTGGCTGCCAAGCTTAAATTAATCAGGAAATTATAGTCAATTGATGGTACTCAAATACAAGGGCATGAGAAATGATTGATAAAAAATTACCACCAAAGCAAATACTGTATTAGCTGTTAACTTACAGTTAGCAAAGTTTTATACGTAGAATATCCTCCTCACCTGTGTTGTTTTTTGATGCAGGAGGTTGAGCAGCTTGCTTCATAATTAAGTCCTCAAAGAAGTGTCTTCTTTCAGCACAGGTAGGCCGTGGGATTTTGAAAACTTCTTCATATTCATTATTAAACAATGCTTTTATCTAATGCATGAAGAGAAAAGATACTTTAAAGTAAGGTAAACAAGGCCACACAAGTTTTTTATATTCTGTTCCAAAAGGATGAGTACCTCACTAAATTAAACGGAATACTCATCTGGATAAGACAATCAATGAAAAGTTATCTTCTTGGCCTTAAAAGGCTAGATTTTTATGGCATGGCAAATTAAAATACCTTCTTTGAAGAATACCTTCTAGAGTTCAAGCTCCAGTAAGAAACTGCAAGACAAACCACTGAAAGAGGGGTGACATTCACCACCCCCCAAGGCTGCTTATTTTGTATTTACCTGCCTTGCTGTCTTTTGGCTTGAATCTTTATGGCAGCCGCAGGGGGAAACAGGCAAGGCTCAGCAGAAAAGTGAGGGCTTTTTAGTCAGATGTTTGGGGTTTCTTTAATTATATTTTTAATTAATTTAAATGAGGTGTCCCAAATTGCTTACTTCCAAGCTGTACTCCATTTTTTCCATCTCTAATACCAAGAGGTATGGAAGGAATTTCAATCCTTATTTTAGAAGACCTTTATTAACAGTATAAAAACTCCTGTTACTGAGACAAAATAATCAGAGCAGCATATTCAGATTTTGAACACCTTCCTTTAATGAACACTCTCAGATGTCTACAAAGCTCAGCATGTTCTCTTAATGAATTTTGTTAAGGAATACAGCTAAAGATTTATTTCCAAGTTACTTAAACAGGAATTGGACCTTAGCTTTCTAAACTGTCAAGTTTTCACCCGGATGAAGACCGTAATTGAAATTTTTATAAAATAATTTAATTTTAAATTATATTCCATCAGTTAACTGTGTGACCACCATATTTTTTCAGCATAAATATTTTCAGAAAAAAAGTCTTTTTCATAGCTACCTTTCAAGCACCATATATTCTTCACTAAGGACACACCTAACCCTCTCGAAGCCACTGAAACAATTGTCTGAAGCAAGTCTATATATCTGTCTAATAATGAGCATGTGAGAAAGGAGAAGAAGCTGGGTCAAAGTCAATCCTTAGTGAGAAAACACTTTAGAGAAATGCTTTCAGCATTGTTTTGTCTAAGCAAATTTTGAGACACCTGGTTTGGGTGCCTGAGTATGAATTTGCTTAAGAGCAGCACAGCACTCCAGTGCTTCAGGGAGTTATAAATTAAGAAGAAACTGAATAACAAAGAAAGAAAAGTATCAACAGAAATACCTCTTCTGGGAGATCTCTGTGTTGCACATCAGATGTTGCAAGGAGCAAAACTGGAGTAAACCTTGGGATGTTCTGCAGTAGTGTTGTAAAAACAGATTTCAGTGTAGGTCCAACAGACTCCCACCAGGAAGGGATTTGTGGGATATATATGATACTTGGTGCTGTTCTCTGAGCTTCTCGCATCAACTGGTAAAATGAATGCTTGTGTAAGAGAACTACATCACGTAGAACAGGCTACTAAATAATTATGTATCAGTCAAAATACAGACATTGATATGGAGACAGAAGCAGACCTGAATCTCTGTCGGATTTCAAAACTCACTTAGGTGTAACATAACTCCTTAAGAGCCTCAGAACTCAGCTGATGTGGTGGTGTGCCTGAAGAAACAAAGACTAACCTTTCAGCAAAATGTATTAGCCTGGAAAATTCGCTACACAGCTGCAACTAACCCATTTTCAGTTCTGAGTGGACACACACCCAAGTCAGACTGAAGCACAGTCTGAACAAAGAAAGACCTATGTGAAAAGATGAGGACTAACACTGTACAAGAAGCCTGGTTATAATTCATAACTTTAAGCACATTTTATAAGAGGTGACCAGTCCTTAGCCTGTCTGAAGAGCTAAATCACTCACAGCCTCTCATTACCAAAGGATCCACCAGACCAGATGATGTGCTTTGAAGACCACAAGCCACTGCCTCCAGATGGCCCCTCAACCACAGAAGACAACACGCACCTACTGCATGAGGGAAGCCTCAATAGTCCTTTCACAAAACAAATTTCTCCATGCACTGTTTCAGATTAACAATCTGGAAAGGAGATGTTCCTCCTACGTGACAAATTAGTATCCAGTCACATAATATGTCTGTCCTGACTTGTACAGCTCTCAAATGCTGCTACTAAAGATCCAAATGTTTTAATACAGCGACGCCAAACAATGAAATGGATTTCCTGCTAGAAAGTAAAAAAGAAAAACAGCACTAATCTACTTATATGTCATTTTTCTAGTTAACGAAAACACACCACTGCACAAATCCAAGTGTTCCATGAATTTTAATGATTTTACTGCACGTACTGCAGCAGTATAAGCCATATATCTATGTGTAAAAAAGGGAACTATTCTCTTCCTCCAAACCTTGGCTGCCCAATAAATATAATTAAAAAAAAAACAAACAAACAAACAAAAAACAACAACAACAAAAAAACGGCTGCAAAATGTGCATACATGCCATCAGGTTGATGCAGAGCCATCTACTGGTAGCACAGAATCTTAAGAAGCAACGAAAATGACTTTCTGGATCCCACTGAGACCAGCAGGATTTCGTGACACAAAGAGAGGTTTATTACCAGCACCTCCCAGCTTCCCAAGCTGCTAGCAACATTATCCACACTTCATTTCAAATGAAAAACATGACTATGTATAATGTTCTGACTTGGTATCATCCCATGTAGAAGAAAAGTGGATTTTAAGAGAGAAGTAAATGTAACAGAATGTTCAAATCAGGCCACCTCCATTATCAATCAATCAAAAAAAAAAGCTACCTGTATACATCTTTCATCTGGTGATGTACAAACAAACAAAGTTGGTGTGTCTAGTGTATAAATTGGAAAGTTTTCGAGGCTATGTATTACTGCAGCTGCCAAATCATAAGCTTGCCCAGATTCTGGCTCTTCAACTAGTAAGAACCGTGGCCTGTAAGATGTTGGCTGGTCACAAGGATTTCTAAAGCAATAAGAAGAAAATAAGTTTAAAAGTGAGTGATGGATAGGCACACAGATGTTTTTTTCCTATGCACTTCTTTTTTTTGTAAATACATTCCTTGTTCCACCAAATAATAAGTTGGTCTGTGACCAGGAAGACTGCCAAAGCCTACTTTCTCCCAAACTGGTACTATACCTCTGCTAAGGAACCCTGCAAGTCCCCAGCATGGCTGCCATTCCTTTGGCTGGGTTAAGTAACAGCTCTTAAATCCAACATAGGGACTGTCCAGCCAAATACACGCACAACAACTGGTCAGTAACCTGATATAGGGCAGAACAACAACTCTTTCACTCAGCATAAACCAATTTAGTCTCTTTACTGCCCATACACAACCATTTTCATCATGTCTTGACTTTAGGTAACTGTGAGATGTCAAGTTTAGCTGAAATTTGGCCATAGTTCCTGGAGATGGTGGGAAGGAAGGAGCAAAACATATCCAGGAAAAAAATTAATGTGGGCACTGAAATACATCAGCAGTATCTGAAGAAACACATGATTGGTTAAATTACACCAGTACACTACACATATATAAAATTTATATTTATTTTATTCAGTCATTGTAATGGTTTCATCTTGAATAGTCTCCTAAGCTTCTGGTAATCTTGCTTCTCTAATGTGAAACATACTTGTGAAGATGTCAGCAGAGCAATAGCAACAAATAACTGACCACAATTAAAACATCAAAAGATTAACATAAACTCAGTAGGTTAAAGGTACAAAATACAGATATTGTTCAGGTTTTTCTCACAGTGTTTTAACAAACCACTTCTCAATTTTGTTTCTGCTATGTAATTGGCTACAGGTTTAAAAATCTTAGAAAGTAAAAGGACAAAAGATGGCTACACAGTCCATGGAGTTTTTTAAGCTAAAAGGACAGAGAGCACATTTTTTGAGGTCTTGAGTTTTCCAAGGAATACCATGGATTAAACCAACATGTTCTAATAATCTGTGGACCACTTTGAATTAGGAAAAGAGGGGTGGGCCATTCAGTTTGATGGGTTAGGGCAGTGTACTCAGAACATTAATACACAGTTGTATCTTCACGCTTATTTCTTGCAAATATCAATCACCCCACACACAACCCCTTAACTCCATCCTGCACCACTCACACCAAAACAATTTACAGATCCAGCCATTTTAAAAGTGTAACCATAAAGAGGACAAACATACCTGCTAAAAGTGCAGATTTCTGCCTTTTTGTGATCAGATGTTTTATGAGTTGGCTTCTCTTCAGAGACTGATGGCGATTCCTCATCACTGTCAATCACATAATTTCCTACAACAGGATTTAAAGATAAGAGAAGTTTGTTAACTTTCCTGTATAGTCCATATCTCTTGCACTAATACATCTTCAAAATCAGTGCTGGAAAACACTTCTCTTGTGTTTTGTCATTTGAATGCGATTTTCTGAAGAGTTCATTCTACCACAGATCAAAGTAAATTCAAAAGGCTGTCTTACATCCCATAATTTGCATTAGGCATTACCTCTCTATTGACAAAAACTTGTTTTTTTCCTTAGAATAATGATGACTAGGAACAACTTCAAAAATTTCCAGACACTTGAAAAACCCTTCTCCCTCCATGTAAGCAATAATTTGGAAAGAGGTGCCTCATACTTTAAACCTTAGATCCATCTCTGAAATGATAAATGGAACTTTAGCTACTGTCAGAAAGAGAGTGCTCCAGCAAAGAACACATCGTCTGCTGCATACTGAGTCACTCACAGCTCCATCCTGCACTGTCCACATGCAAAGTATAAAATTGTGCTGTAATTACTGCGTACAGATTTGTGTATGTTGACTGCACAAATCACAAGATTTTCTTTGTCAGATTTTTAAACAAGTGGATGTTATTGTCATACCTTGCTGTTGGTCCTTCTTCAGTGCAAGCTCTGCATGGGGAAATACTCTCTGCAAGGCTTGTAAAATTCTTTCCAGTGTGTTTTTTAACAGTGGTTTTGAAATAGCTGATAGCGCTCGCCCAGGGGAAGGCACAGTCCTCTGTGAAGCTGGAACAGTCTTCTGCATGGCCATGGAAAAATAATTTGCTTTTATTTTAATCAAATCCATGTTTATCTGCAGTCTCTCTCTACTTTCATACAGCTGAGGATAGCGATCCCGCAAAGCACAGAGGCCAGTTTCGGCACATAAGGCTTTAATATCAGCACCACAGTATCCTAATAAACAAAACAGGAATCAAATGTTGTGTCAGTCTCAGGCAAAACAGAATTCAAGGCCAAGATTTCTAAACTGCACCACTGAAAGAGTTGGTACGCAGCTAGAAATTACCAGATTAAGAGACAATTGAAAGAGTTCCTGCAATGCAGAGAAGTTCTGTTACATGGCTCACAGCCTGCCTCACTGCCTTGCTCTGCAGCAAGGCACAAGAGCTTGAG
Source organism: Empidonax traillii (assembly GCF_003031625.1). NCBI lineage: Eukaryota > Metazoa > Chordata > Aves > Passeriformes > Tyrannidae > Empidonax > Empidonax traillii. The sequence goes on from NW_020956016.1 coordinate 218,832, forward strand.
TACTGCCTGGTACAAGCTGAGGTTCCCTAGGACTCAAGTTGCATGCAGGAACCCACACTGTTTTCAAACTCACCAACACATTCTTCAGCCAGCTCTTCAAGTAAGTTGTCCGATGGCTTCGGGTTCCAGTCTCGTGTGTGAATTTTGAAAATCTCTTTTCTTGCCTGAAAACGCAACAGTTGCATTTTACTTTGCCCTAACTTTTAAAAAAACAACCACAATGCGAACCCACAAAATCTCTTACCCTAATACAAATACTTTTCTTATCTGCTAAACTTTTAAAGGTCAGTTATTAATATGCCCTTTGCATCTTCAAGCAGGAAATTTAATAATTCTCTACTTGTTACAACATGGTTACTCTAAACTCTTGCTGGGGACTGCAGTGAAATAAAAGTCATTTATATCTTCCATAAAAAGTGAGTTTTCACCAGTGTGAGACCTAATGATCACGAAGAAAAAAAATGTAGTAAAAACCTTTCTCAAATGGAGATTTTTTTGTCAAAGAAAATTCTCTCAAATTTAGCGAAATTTCATGGAGACAATCTCATTTCTTCATCAGATTTGCTTTTCTATCAGTTCATTCAAGTAAAACAGTCCTCATACTCTGTTTCAAATTGCTAGAGTTACTACCAAGAAGAGCAATAACTATGACCTAAACTATTGTCACTAATCCAGAAAATGTCAAATATCGCCTATTCTTATCTCAGACATTTGCAAGACTTTCACTGCAGTATTTCTTGGTACATAGATTAATTATGGCAGACTTCTAAAATTCTTCCACAGTAAGGAATCATGTAGTAGATTCTGTTTCCTGTTCCTGAGAGCAGATGAAAACTGGAGACCAACGTTTGTGTTAAATGCACTGTTTAGTGTACGTTTACTAGCTTTCAATTCAATAAGCCTGTTTTCCTTTTTCTAAAAAGTGCTAAGAAATATCAGTGGTAGTCAGAGAGAAAGCACAAAAAGAGGGTTCCAGCTTTGCACACTATCTCCCCACAATCCCATTATTTTTTGGTTACTATACATACATTTTTTCATTGCTTAGGTATTGGCATTGAACTAGAAGCCTTCCAAGCACTGCAACTGTGCAGTGTACTTCACATCTTCATCCAACTCCCTGTTAATAATTTCCAAATCCCAACATAATTCACTCCAGTACCATCCTTGATCAAAGTTTTTGTGCAGAACTCTTGTGTGAACACCATTTCTTTCACTTTCAAGATGCTACAACAGTACTTTATAACTAATTCATAGTTACTAAATAGTTTAAGCTTTCTTAAACATTTCAGTGACTGGCAGCATCCCATTTTCTTCATCAGTTACAGCAAAACCAAAACTAATTACAGAACTAATTACTTGTTGAAATCATCATAATGGTATATATTCAGTACCAGGTTTGCCCTCCACAGTACAACACAGTCTCTCCAGACAGCCCTCTCCTGTCCAAGCTGTACACTATTGATGGAGACTTGCATAGCTCTGCAAAGCTGCCTTGTTACAGGGGTTTGCTATAAAGGTGGACTTTGCCACATAGGCATTGAATAGGTTGAGTTGAAGTTTTGACCTCTTTGTTTGGCAAGTTGAAGCGGAATTCTCGTTCAAAGCGTCCAGGTCTTCGTAAGGCAGGATCTATAGAATCCAGTCTGTTGGTAGCTCCAATTACCACAATCTCTCCTCTGCTGTCTAAGCCATCCATAAGTGTCAGAAGTGTCCCCACAATAGAGCTAACAGAAAAATACAATTTTTATACACTGGTTTAGGACATTTTCTTCAGTTCCACATCACTCGAAAGGACAACTTTTTATTGATGAGATGCTGATTAGCAGAAGACTTGTTATAAGACATAACAAAATACAGATAAGGTATCACAGTCCTTGTGCTGATATCAAGCTTAGGAATTGTTTTCAATTACTGTTTAAAAATCATCTGAAATTCACTGGCATCAAATTACTAGTTTTCAGGATAAATGAATATGTCACCTCAAGTTAAATAGGTTGTGGTCTTTTTTTAATAAAGATCAAGCAGCTTCTATTTAGACACAAAACATGTCCTACCTATGAACTTGGTCTTGTTTACCAGACCGTACAGGAGCGAGAGCATCAATCTCATCAAAGAAAATAATTGAAGGTCGCATCTGGTAGGCCTACAATGAAAACACAGGAATACTGACATTAGTAAAACAGCATTATTTGAAAGATAGAAATGCATGAAAAACATTATGGTTGGAAAGGCACAAACTAGATTTTTCAGACTAGCATCAGGGATCTCTACTGATTGAGCTAACAGAGCAAAGAGGCACAAATAACAAAAGACAGGAGCCTGTGTCAACCCACTGAGACTGGGTGACAAGAAACAAATCATACCAGTAGTTTTTATGGCTATTTGGCAACCATCAAGAACAGAGACAGGACTTAACTCAGTTACAGGTTGTGGAAGCAACCCTCTGTTACCAATTTAAATGACCATGCTTTCAGCCTGCATCTGTTTCCCCCGATCTAAAGTTACCACCTCCTGCTTCTTGAAACCATTTTTTGTGACTGTTTGCATGGCTGCTGCGTTTCTTGGGAGTTTTGGGGTGGGTTTTTTTTGGAGGGCAGGGGAGTGGAGGTGGTAGTGGTGGCACTTGGCAGGATTTTCTTGCCTGTTTCACTAGTCTTTCCCAATACATGTCAAGATTTCAAGCCCCTAAAACTCCACTGAAAAAGGAAACACTGACAGTGTCATTTCAATGGAAGGAGCTCACAAAACATGAAAAAGAATGATTTCTTCTCAACCATAGAAAATTAGTTAAAACTTGGTCAGAATGCTGGGCATGTTTCAACCTTACCTGCTCAAATAATAAACGAAGCTGTCGTTCAGATTCTCCTATCCATTTACTCAAGCATTCAGCACCTTTCCTCATAAAAAAGGTTACTCTCATGTCACCTTGACTACATTCATTAGCAAGTGCACGAGCAAGCAGTGTCTTTCCAGTCCCTGGTGGACCATAGAACAGACAGCCTCTACAATTTAAAAAAATTCATTTAAAAAAAAGACATAAGAAAAACATCATGGAAAAGTACCTATTACAATCCCCCGTTCCTAAAACACACAACTCTGCTCTCCTAAACAAAACACTTCACAGATAAGATAGCGGTAATAGCTGAAGTGTGAGAAAAGTCAAAAGTGTTCCAACACAATTCAGCAAGGCAGCAAGCAAAATTAATAAAGAGGACAATGCAGAAATACAAAACCTTGAGAATGGATTGTAATGTCTCAAAAAGATACATTTAAAACTTCTGACAAACAGGGGTGCTTGGAGCCAAACAAGAAAAAAATTCCAGTGCAGAATCTGAGACTGGGCTAGCTTTTCAATGATACACTGTATATATACTTCTGTTTTCACAAAATGCAAGATTGTATAGTAAAACATTTAATTCTCCCTTGAAAAGCTTTAGGTTTTTGGAAGAGGAAGTAGTCTAAAGCTGGAAAGATATTCTGCATTTCTGCATTTCCATCAACTAGAAAAGCCAATACAGTGCTGCTTCAAAAAGAATTTCAATGAATAAAGAAGCAAAACACAGAAATATTTTCTTTTCATTGTTTGCAATACTTTTAAAGTTGCTGAAGGCAAAGAATTTAAAGTCCTAGTTCAATATAACCCAACTGAGTTTTGCTGGCCAAGAATATATAAAGTTAACAATTAAATCTCTAAGAATTTCATTTTGTAACACTGAAGTCACTTAGCTGCGTAAAATGCAGTTTCTTATTTTAGCTCCAGCACAACAAGCACTACAAGTTTTTAGTTGCATGTCTTATCAGTTGTAAAACTAATACTTTAGCACTTGAAAAAAAAAAAAAAAGAGTTGGTGGGAGAGACAACTGGACTTTCATAAAATAAACTACAGTTGACTATGAGTAGACAGTTCCTTCCTACTTACAAACTAGTCAAGTCCACTTGTATATAGGACTCTAAACATTTCCAGCTCCAGGTCTGAAAGGCGAGACACTTCCAAAGGATAGTCTCACCACACAGTAAATCTTTGGACCTACATATATAATGGATTCTATCCATTTTTTTAAACATTACACTTTACTGCTGTTAAACAAACAAACAAACAAGCAAAACAAAACAACACTGCTGAGAATTTTTAAGTATGGGAACATATTGATATTTCAGTTGAATATTCCCTGAAAATAGGTGAATGAGAACTTTATAAACAGTGTCTGTTACCTTGGAGGTTCAATTTTCAGTCTCTCAAAGATTTCTGGATAAAGCAAGGGAAAAATGACCATCTCCTTTAAAGATGAAATGTGTTCAGAAAGACCACCCACGCCATCAAATTGTACCTAAAGTTGAAGTCAACAGAACACATTTTATATGTTAAAGAAAAATGCAACCTTGATGAGGTTCCATCGGAAATCAGATGTCAGCACAAAGGAAATGTTCATGGCAATTTTCAAATTGCTTGAGAAAACTGTAAACTGAGAGAGTTATAGGTGACAAACCTCTCACTGACACAATGAAGCAAAAATACTTACAGCATCTATTTGCATTTGCTCAACTCCAGCCAGACTGGCTCCAGCTTTTGTGGTATTCTTGTCAACTCCCTTTAAGTCACTTTTCTGAAAGCTGAGCAAAAGAGATCTGACTTGAATTAAGGAAGAAACAAAAAGGTGCTTTTTAACTTATGGTGCAGACAGAAGATTTCTAGTTTTCTTATGATAGCAAGTAATGCAGAAGACACTAAAAATTGGCAAAAACTTCCTAAATAGTCAAATATTCATTACAACTTTTACATTTAATGGCCATGAGTAAATAAAGGAAAATGTTTACTCCAGACATTAAACCAAGTTAGTTATTTTAACAACCCTTAGCATTTATTAATATCCATGCCAGTCAACACACCACATATAGGAATGCAAGCTTGGAACTAGTTATTCCATATGGGGAGACCATGGACTGACCTTGATTTGTATGATGGAAGAATCGCTCCCCTCCCCAAACACACTGATAACTTTCAAATAGTTTTACCTTCTACATTCAAAAAGTTACAGCCCAAGAGAATACTTATTTCAGTGGGGATTAACATTATAAAGGCTGTCCACCACTCCTGGCCCTTTTTGAGGACTTTGGAGTGTGTGTGCCAGAAGATACATCTGAAAGACTTAAGGCTGAAAATGTTTCTGTTAGACTGTTACTAAAATAATTTTTCTAGAGTATTTGCTAAGTAACAAAACCTATTTTCCCTATTTATACATTTTCTGTTATGATGTTTTTCTTTCTGAATAAACTTCAATAAAGCACAGAAGCAGTAAAATTTTACATTAAGAAATTACACCAAAGTGTGTGTCTCTACCCCTTTCCCCATTCCCACCGAGAAATCAAATTGCTTATTAAAAATCAATTCTAAAAATCCAGTTTGAGACAATTCAGTTGCAGTTGTCAATACCAACAGATATGATTGAGTATTGCCACAATTTAGAAAGGGTACAAGATAGAGATGGCCACACTTCATGGTTAGGCATATGCAAAGTCCTCCCAAGTAGACTCCTCCCTCCCCTCTTCTGCAATTTCATTAACCTTCTTAAATTTCTCTTCTTCCTCTGTATCTCAAAATCCTTATCATCAGATGAGGAAGGAGAATCACTGTTTGGGACCACATGTCTCCATCTGCAAACATTCAAACAAACAAACATTCAAACAATTAAAAGTAAAAAAATTAAAATGCACACTAAGTAATTAAAAAATTTAAGTGAACGCTATCTCAGAGTTTACTTTGAGATCTAATAAGTTTTCAGATCATCATGCTCCTTATGAATCTGATTTCAAAGTACATTATTTGATTTTTCTTAAGAAGGTAAAATGTTTAACTAGGATGCAAAGAAATTTCTTAACTAAGTTTCTCCTTTTGTCCAGTCTCTCTCTCATACACAAATCAAGTTTCACTTATGTAGCCAGTCTGTGAACCATTAACCTTTTAAACTCATTTAAAAATTCGGCTTCAAAACTCCTTCCTTCAAAACTGCCTACTCTCAAGGTTGCTAAACAAAGTGTTCCTATCTAGCAAGAAATGGCACTCTCTCTGCTCTAAATGCTTACAGGATGTGATACCCCTTTGTCATTACTATTGCAATTTACAATTTACAATTTCATTTAGCATTTTTCTTGTTTAAGTATACTTTCATCCAGAAACATGAACTAGTTCCAAAGAGACACCAGAATCAGTGTTTGAGAGATTAAAAAAAAAAAATCCATTAGAACTGTCATACAGGCACTCCATCTAAATTTTCTTCAGTTTTAAGAAAATAATCTACACCCCTCAATATTAAATAGTCTAAGATTTTCAGAGGGACATTTTGCCTTCAGTTCCAGAACAAATGAATTTTAGTTACACAATCTCAGACACAACCCTCATCATCACCTTATCAATGACCACAAATACTGTAGTCTTCCTTTTCAAATAATACCTAACAGCTTGTAAAAAGGATGGCCTCCTCCAGCCAGTGTTTGTTTTCGTTATACCCTTAGACTACCATGGCAATAATCATACTACTGATCTATAATTGTCACCTGTCCAAAACCCCTTGGAAGCATTATTCAGTCATGTGACTGAAGAACTATCACCTAATCATACACAAACCTTTTATTCCCTTTGCATGAATCTCTCTCTCTGACAGGTGAAGATGGGACTGAAGAATTTGTCTTACGTTTTCTTGGTTCTGTTGAAATCAAAGAGAAAGTTTAAGAGAAAGCAGGATAGTCTAAGAGGCAGAAAACGAGACATGAATCACATGTTCATGGAAAGTTTCAATTGGGGTGGGGGCTAATCAGTGCGCAGTGGAAGTGAAAAAACACACACCTGATTTTTAAGGAGAACTGAAAACCACATAAGTTAGATTATCAAGTCCCTTTAATTACTATTTTTTTCAAGGATAAATAGGTCACTTTTTTTACTGAAAACAATAAGGGTGCCAAATGTCCAAAAAAATCGAATGTCCACAGGATACCTGCATTTAATGAATGAAGGTAGGAAATTTGAAGTTAAGTGTGGACGGTGTGCATGCATTTCCACTAAAAAAAAAAAAAAATAGCTCTTCCATGCAAGAAATTATCTCTTAAGAGAAACTTATAACCTATTTTCCAATGGATCTTGGTTATGCTTAATTAGGCAATGCTTTTCAGTTGTTTCACCATCACTTTTGTTTCACTTCCTTCTGGTGAAATTACTGCACACAATATTAAACTGTTTAAGTACTGCTGCAAATGATGATATATTCAAAATGCACTACATGACATGTATTCCCACCTCTCCACAGCCTTTTATCACATAAGCATTTTGAAAAAACAGGGATTTGGAGTTTATTTCTCTGAATACCTGTGAGCACACTACCAGAACAGCCCTAGAATCTGTGGCTATGGCTTTTAATGTCAATAGCAACACAGATTTTTTTTTTTTAATAGATGAAAAGTACCCAGTAGTTCAGTCCATCTCAGTTGTTTAAGACAATTGGCTAGGCTTTTGGCTAGGGCATAGTCAAGGAAATTTAAAAGAAAACTAGCCTACAATGCTACCTGGATTGTCAGTTGTTTCTTCATCAGTTGTTTCCATATCTAGGCTTTCCTACTTTAAAGAAACAAGAAAGATCAGGCACAAATATGCAGAAAACCTGTGGAAATATCTGGTGCCTAAATAGTATCATTATCAAGGCATACCAGTACACAAAACATTTAATTAAGGCATGGGAGGAGGGAACAGGATCATCACTCTGGCACCCAAGATTAGTAAGAAAGATTTCTACTCTAAAATAGGGTTTAGTAGATGTGAAAGTTATGCAAAACTGAGTGTATCAATTTAATGTTTATCAATTATCAGGTTAATAATCCAAGAGTGTGGTAGAGCCCAGGACAAAGCTATTCCAAGCAGATAAAAAAAAATCACACTGGCATTTGAGAGATGATAAAGTACTATGGTCAATTCTGGTTGAAACAAAACCACAAATGAATTCAGATCTAAACAAAAGCAACTATGAAACCAACACCTGTCATTCAAGAGGACAGTGGACTAACTTAATTTAATAGAGCAAAACCAAGAGAGAGGAAATATGATTGACTGGAGTCTATCATTTTAACATGACTTCCTCTCAGGAGAGAGGACTGCTTGAGCTCACAGGCAAGGCTGGCACAAGAGAAAACATAGTAAAACCTGAATTCACTGATAACTGTTTTATCTAAGATCTGGAGTGAAAATTCAAGACTTTAAACAGCTGTTTGTAAACAGTGTCCATTCAAAAATCATAAGGCAATTCAGAAGGCATAGTATAAGACGTATTTCAGCATATCATTGCTTCTTGATGAAGAAGATATTTCCTTCACCCTTACAACATAGCTGTGGTATGGCAGTAACCAAAAGATGTTAAACTGTAATTAGAAAGCAAGAATGAGATTTTTGTTTAGACTACACTATGCTTTGGAATAAGTTTTTTTCAGCTAAATTAAAATTATAACTAAATAATTTCTCTATGTGAAATGCCACTCACATAGAAAAACAGCAAATTAAATTAGTATCTACTTCTGTGTGGTGGAACATCCCATGGTTTCCCATTGTTCACTGTCTAGGTCTCTTCTTCATGTCACGCAGATAGGCAAATATAAAAAAAAACCATTGAAAACAACACACATAATCCATATGATATTTTAATAAAAAGAAATCTCAGGAGGAAAAAAAATAATTCTTAAGATCATAGGAGGATGACAGAAAGAAAATATGGCAGTTTTTCATAGTACTTAAGTCATTCTGCATTATAGCATTAAGTAATATTTAGTTTCAAGCCTTCCTCAGACAATAGGTTACTTATTCTTCTCTTAACTGGAATTAAGGTCTCATGCAGATGTTGCAGCTTGAAAACAAAAAAAACTTCCCTGCTGTTGCACTTTTCAAACCTTTCAGAAAACAATGTCAATTTGGGCTTCACAAAAAGAATTTAAGTCATGGACACACAGACAGAAACACCAGGACTGCTTCACTTTACCTGTATCCAACTTCTACCATTTCTTAACTCAACATGACATTATAAAATTACTCATAAGCATGAAAGAAAAGTTAATTAAACACGAAGGTGCTTCTGGTGCCAAGAAGATTGATTGAGAGGGCAAGATAAATCTGCTCAAAGTCACAACATAAAGTGATCGTTTCAGTTCACAAGAACCAGCCCACATATAAAAGATGCTCTGGTGTGAAGATCTCTCTGCAACTGGCAATCCCAAAATA
>NW_020956016.1:228280-230347 GCF_003031625.1 Empidonax traillii
TGAAAGAAAAGTTAATTAAACACGAAGGTGCTTCTGGTGCCAAGAAGATTGATTGAGAGGGCAAGATAAATCTGCTCAAAGTCACAACATAAAGTGATCGTTTCAGTTCACAAGAACCAGCCCACATATAAAAGATGCTCTGGTGTGAAGATCTCTCTGCAACTGGCAATCCCAAAATAAAGACACCAGAGGCCAATTTAAGCATTGGCTGTGCCCAAATTCTTTACACATGAAGCACCTGCCAAATACATCCTCCCACACACACTCTCAGACCTGTAAGTTTTAAAACAAGCCACAAGCAGGAGACTTTACCTGAGCAACTGCAATGGAACATTCATGGAATGTTTGTGAAGTTGCTTGGCAATGCCCCAAAAAGTTCCAGACCTGACCATGCTCAACCCCCAGGTCCCTGGTGGGACTCTACTATAGAGGGCACCTGCCACACACCACTTAATGATCACAGAAACTTTGAATGGTTTGTGTTAGAAGGGACCTTTAAAGATCATCTAGTTCCAACACCCCTGCCATGGGTAGGGACACCTTCCACTAGACTAGATTGCTCCCAGCCTCATCCAGCCTGGCTCTTCCAGAGATGTGGCATCCACAGGTTCTCTGTACAACCTGTTCCAGTACCTCATCACCCTCACAATAACGACATACCATATAAGTAGCAGCACGTAGGGATTTCTCATCCTAACCGCTGAATATATTTACCTCTTGCTGTCAGGAGCAACAGCACCTTTTTCTGTTGTCAAAAGAATGAGAAAGTCCCTAGCCAATACTATGCCATAGCACAGAGGCTTGCTAATAAGGCTCATTTTAGTAGCTTTGCATGATTAAAAAAACTACTTCCCTTGTTCTAAGTTTGCCAAAGAAAAAGATTGATTTGCAGTGGTGTAACAAGCTTGTCAAAGTCTTCAGCTTCAATGGATTTCCAAAGCCTCACTTTCTTCATCTTTTAATCAACCAACATTACAGAAAATATAACATAAAGATGGTTTGATAGGATTATTTTCCATAAACACAAATGAACTTGCATTAATTCTGCTACTCACTTTTAATTATTTATTAATTCAGTTTTACATTTGCTTTTCCATTATTTTTTTCAAGGATTTACATGATACTGACAAGTCTATAACTATAGTGGTTATCTCTGTTATTCTTTTTATATATTGGCACGTTCACTTTCTTTTTCACTCTGGAAATTTTCCCTGTGTAGCAAGAATTATTGAAAATCAACATTAAGAGTCAAACTCCTCAACAGGATGATAGAAGCTATCCAGACCTGCTAATTTAAAATGGATCCTTTCTTGTTTCAAAGCAGTACAGAAACAGCTTCAAAGTTCCTAAAGTGCATGTAGCTCATAGCCCTCCAAGTCAAGCCAGTAAGAATAGGGAATGCTCAGGCTCCCCCATCACTTGGAATAAGGCATAAAAAGCAATAAATATAATAAATACAAAAATAATTTCTAACAGTGATCCAGAAGAGAAGGTCACAAATGAATACTCTTTGACATGTAAGTTGTTAAAACACAATTTTTCTGTTTCAGCAGATGTGGAAACTGAGATGTGGGGAACCTTAGCAAAACCCACAGTGTGGATCATCTATCAAAAGCAAAAGTCAGGAGGCCTAAGCCCATCCAAGCCTTACAGCTATAGGCAGTTCTGTTATGACCTGGCCCAGAAGGGGAGGGTAACCCAGGTTCTTGTTAATAAATCCCTTGCGGTGGATTAGAGTGAAACAACACTGAATAATCGGTGTTTGTAAATATATATGTGTAGAGTTTATTTTAGAACAATGTTGTTGAAAAGGAAAACAAGTGTATAGCCATTTTGGTTGTTATCATCTATAGTAATAGAACAACATTAAAGCATAAAAATGGCCAGTCTCTTCGCGAACGAAGAACCGGGGAAGGTCTTTCCACCTTCCAGCCTGCGCATTGGATTTTTTTAGGTGAGACACAGTGTGCGCGGAACTGAGCCCACCCTTTAATCCTGAGGTTCATCTGCCGGGGCCAAGCACGCTTGGACGGTGGCAGTGAGGTCCTCAGGACGTAGATGGATTGC